>NC_089839.1:194374208-194654208 GCF_035609145.1 Eleutherodactylus coqui
GATCCCCGCAGTAGCCTCAATATTTATAATGTTTCCCACAGTGGTCTCAGTAGTAACAGTGACCTTCACAGAGACCCCAGTAGTAATAGTGACCCCCACAGTGGCCTCAATAGTAATAGTAACCCCCACAGTGGCTTCAGTAGTAATAGTGTCCCCCACAATGACCCCAATAGTAATAGTGACCCCCACAGTTGCCCCAGTAATAGCCCCCAGTAGTAATAGTGACCCCACATTTGCCCCAGTTGTAATATTAACCCCATAGTGGCCCCAGTAGTAATATTAACCCCACAGTAGCCCCAGTAGTAATATTAACCCCACAGTGGCCCCAGTAGTAATATTAACCCCACAGTGGCCCCAGTAGTAATATTAACCCCACAGTGGCCCCAGTAGTAATATTAACTATACAGTAGCCCCAGTAGTAAAATTAACTCCACAGTAGCCCCAGTAGTAACATTAACCCCACAGTAGCCCCAGTAATAATATTAACCCCACAGTAGCCCCAGTAGCAATATTAACTCGACATTTTCCCCAGTAATAATATTAACCCCCTTAGTAATATTAACCCTACAGTAGCCCCAGTAATAATATTAACCCCTCAGTATTATTAACCCCATAGTAGCCTGAGTAGTAATATTAGCCTTACAGTAGCCCCAGTAATAATATCCCCCCAACCCATATCCTCCTTGTAGTCAGTGCTGATCCCAGATGCACACTGATGGCAGTCTGTGAGTCTGGAACTTTTCCTCCCTTTTCTTCTCCTGCGGAACTAAGGAGGAGTGGTCAGGGGAGGAGGATCCCAGGTACATTGACATCAGAGTGTGCACCAAGGTCAGCGCCACCGCAAGATTACCGGATGGGGAGCTGCGGCACCCTGGCAGGTAATCCCTACCGTGGTGAACAGCCGACGGCATGCGTGCCAGCAGAGAGGGTTCTGCGTGCCCTCCCAAGCACGCATGCCATAGATTCACCACCACAGCACTAGGGATTGCATGCAATGCAGAATAGGACTATTCATACCTCATGTCTGGCCACCTGCGCAGACCTACAGAACACATTACTGTTCATCCACATGTCCAGCCACCTGCACAGACACCTACCACACAGAACAGGCATGCAATAAAGTAAAACCCTAGAGTGAAGGGAAATCAGCATTCTCTAGCCATAGGGGCTGGTATATATGAGCAGCAGACCAGGAAGATTGGCTGGCTGGATAAATTCACAACCAACCAGCTCAATTAACCCACATCTGTGAAGCTGTGCTACTGGAAACCCATATAGAACAACTGCACAACCTAACAGTTCCTTTAACGTTGATCTTGGGAACTGCTTCTAGCTGTATCTATAGGGATGTATATTGCCGTTTCTCACTTCTTGTATGCTTTTCCTTATTTGTACAAAACAATTATATATTTTCTTAACTTTTTGGACCAGTCAGAAGACTTAGCCATATTTAGAACATGTAATCAAATGTCAAAGTCAATAAAGGTCTAGTCAGTGCAGAAGTTCAATGCGTTTTATCTCAAGTTCACCTGATGCAACTAATGAAGCTCTTGATGTATGCATCAGGTGTGCTTAAGACAACAAATGGTTTGTAAATGTGTACTCTTATGAAGGATTCTATTCAAGGGGGTGAGTAATTATGAGACTGCAGTAGTCATTGCAAGTGACAATTTGTGGTGAATTTAGAGAAACCACTTGTTGTGTTGAGCTATTTCAATTGTTCTTATTTGATTGTTTTTTTTTTGTTTTTTTTGCAAACAGCTGAAAGTTTGTAAATTTGGGATATAAACCTAATCTTAAATAGGGGATGAATAATTTTGAATAATTGCAATTGTAAGTGTAATTTCATTTAAGAGGGGCAACACACATCAATTACTGACGTTTAAGGCCCTCCACTAAGAATAGCACAATTAATTACTCTCAGGGTGCTTCATTCTTTTTTATATGGAATACGGTTAAGTCATTGATCACTTTTCCCCTCTCTTCCCTTCAGCATGTTTCTTGCTGGTATGAGATCTGTTGTTCAATATGGGTAGGAGAGAAGGCACTCTGAGCCAGGACATTGGGAGAAGGAACATGGATTTTCATAGCTGCATGGAAAACATGAGTCAAAATCCAGCCTTGTTTTTCTCACGAGAGATTTCACCCCCCCTTTCCATCACTGCCAAAATCATCTCCTTCAGCATGTGTTTAAGAGGTGACCGCATGCGGCGAGGGGTTATACGATGCAGTTCTTTTTAGCTGAACTAGTCTTCTTTTTTCTAATGAGTAATGAGATTCTCTATCGTACCGCAAAGGTTACATGGGGTAGACGGTTATGAAAGGGAAATATCACTTCACATGTGCAGCAGACATGGCCAGACCTTGCACTACAAAGATCTCTACCTACTGAGATATAAAGATTCATTAAAGGGCACTGTCTCCATGAATTATTCTTGTTCAAGGTGATAGGATTAAGGAACAAGGCCAAGCAGCAAATAAGATGTTCCAAGAATGTGTCAAGTGTTCAAAAAAAATAAGACTGCGTTTTATTTTTATACTGCCTCTAATGTAAGAGACTGTAACTACTATAATACCGCCTGTATGGACAAGAATATAACTACTGTAAGGGTGTCTACTAGAGATGAGCGAACGTACTCGTCCGAGCTTGATACTCGTTCGAGTATTAGCGTGTTCGAGATGCTCGTTACTCGTAACGAGTACCACGCGATGTTCGGGTTACTTTTACTTTCCTCTCTGAGACGTTAGCGCACTTTTCTGGCCAATTGAAAGACAGGGAAGGCATTACAACTTCCCCCTGCGACGTTCAAGCCCTATACCACCCCCCTGCAGTGAGTGGCTGAGGAGATCAGGTGTCACCCGAGTATAAAAATCGGCCCCTCCCGCGGCTCGCCTCAGATGCGTTGTGAGATAGCTGAGGGACAGTGCTGTTGGTGCCGGAGCTGCTATAGGGAGAGTGTTAGGAGTTAGTGTAGGCTTCAAGAACCCCAACGGTCCTTCTTAGGGCCACATCTAACCGTGTGCAGTATTGTGGAGGCTACTTTTAGCAGTGTTGCACATTGGGTTTTTTTTGGTATATCGGCCGTGCAGAGCATTGCGCCCTGCAGTAATAGTCCAGGGACAGAAGTGTGGAGGCAGGGAGAGCGTTAGGAGTTAGTGTAGGCTTCAAGAACCCCAACGGTCCTTCTTAGGGCCACATCTAACCGTGTGCAGTAGTGTGGAGGCTGCTTTTAGCAGTGTTGCACATTTTTTTTTTTTTTTGGTATATCGGCCGTGCAGAGCATTGCGCCCTGCAGTAATACTCCAGGGATAGAATTGTGCAGGCAAGGCCAGAAGACATATATTATAGATTGAATATACACAGTGGTCCTTTAGAAAAGAATATTTGAAAAAAATCTATTTGGCCTGCCTGTCACTCTGCTCAGTGTTCTGGGTCCGTGCCTGCTGGGGGTAGTATTTCTCCAAATAAATACGCAGCCAGCTAAGTGTTACAGCAGGCTTGCGCCAAATTATTTCCTTGCTCTGAAATCACCGCTCTGTTGCAGTTAATAACAGTGCAATACTGCAGTTCCGTGACACACACATCAGGGACAGAATTGTGTAGGCAGGGCCAGAAGACATATTATAGATTGAATATACGCAGTGGTCCTTTAGAAAAAAATATTTGGAAAAAATCTATTTGGCCTGCCTGTCACTCTGCTCAGTGTTCTGGGTCCCTGTCTGCTGGGGGTAGTATTTCTCCCAATAAATACGCAGCCAGCTAAGTGTTACAGCAGGCTTGCGCAAAATTATTTCCTGGTGTTCCGTAAACGAAGTCAGCCTCCAATCACAGGCCAATAAGCGGCACATTTAATTACAGCATTCTGTTTCTGCACTACTGCTAATACACCATGCTGAGGGGTAGGGGTAGGCCTATAGGACGTGGACGCGGGCGAGGACGCGGAGGCCCAAGTCAGGGTGTGGGCACAGGCCGAGCCACTGCGGTGGCCAGGGGTAGAGGCAGGGCCAGACCAAATAATCCACCAACTGGTTCCCAAAGCGCCCCCTCGCGCCATGCCACCCTGCAGAGGTCAAGGTGCTCTACGGTGTGGCAGTTTTTCACAGAGACGCCTGACGACCGACGAACAGTGGTGTGCAACCTTTGTAGCGCCAAGATCAGCTGGGGAGGCACCACCACCAGCATGCGCAGGCATATGATGGCCAAGCACCCCACAAGGTGGGACGATGCCCGTTCACCGCCTCCGGTTTGCACCACTGCCTCTCCCCCTGTGCCCCAACCTGCCACTGAGATCCAACCCCCCTCTGAGGACACAGGCAGTACCGTCTCCTGGCCTGCACCCACACCCTCACCTCCGCTGTCCTCGGCCCCATCCAGCAATGTCTCTCAGCGTAGCGTCCAGACGTCGCTAGCGCCACAGTTTGAGCGCAAGCGCAAGTACAACGCCACGCACCCGCACGCTCAAGCGTTAAACGTGCACATTGCAAAATTGATCAGCCTAGAGATGCTGCCGTATAGGCTTGTGGAAACGGAGGCTTTCAAAAGCATGATGGCGGCGGCGGCCCCGCGCTACTCGGTTCCCAGTCGCCACTACTTTTCCCGATGTGCTGTCCCAGGCCTGCACGACCACGTCTCCCGCAACATTGTACGCGCCCTCACCAACGCGGTTACTGCCAAGGTCCACTTAACAACAGACACGTGGACAAGCACAGGCGGGCAGGGCCACTATATCTTCCTGACGGCACATTGGGTGAATTTAGTGGAGGCTGGGACAGAGTCAGAGCCTGGGACCGCTCACGTCCTACCCACCCCCCGAATTGCGTGCCCCAGCTCGGTGGTGGTATCTGCGGAGGTGTATGCTTCCT
This sequence comes from Eleutherodactylus coqui, assembly GCF_035609145.1. Classification (NCBI taxonomy): domain Eukaryota; kingdom Metazoa; phylum Chordata; class Amphibia; order Anura; family Eleutherodactylidae; genus Eleutherodactylus; species Eleutherodactylus coqui. Next base: position 194,379,072 of record NC_089839.1, read on the forward strand.
CCACTAAAGCACCCTCCTACTCCTCCTACGCAACCTCTGTCTCGCAATCAAGATGTGTCAGCAGCAGCAGCACGTCGCCAGCAGTCGGTGTCACGCGGCGTGGCAGCACAGCGGTGGGCAAGCGTCAGCAGGCCGTGCTGAAACTACTCAGCTTAGGAGAGAAGAGCCACATGGCCCACGAACTGCTGCAGGGTCTGACAGAGCAGACCGACCGCTGGCTTGCGCCGCTGAGCCTCCAACCGGGCATGGTCGTGTGTGACAACGGCCGTTACCTGGTGGCGGCTCTGCAGCTCGGCAGCCTCACGCACGTGCCATGCCTGGCCCATGTCTTTAATTTGGTGGTTCAGCGCTTTCTGAAAAGCTACCCCCACTTGTCATACCTGCTCGTAAAGGTGCGCCAGCTCTGCACACATTTCCGCAAATCCCACACGCACGCTGCCACCCTGCGGACCCTGCAACATTGGTTTAATCTGCCAGTGCACCGACTGCTGTGCGACGTGCCCACACAGTGGAACTCTACGCTCCACATGTTGGCCAGACTCTATGAGCAGCGTAGAGCTATAGTGGAATACCAACTCCAACTTGCGTGGCGCAGTGGGAGTCAGCCTCCTCAATTATTTACAGAAGAGTGGGCCTAGTTGGCAGCCATCTGCCAGGTCCTTGGAAAATTTGAGGAGTCTACCCAGATGGTGAGCGGGGATGCTGCAATCATTAGCGTCACCATTCCTCTGCTATGCCTCTTGAGAAGTTCCCTGCAAAGCATAAAGGCAGACGCTTTGGAATCAGAAACGGAGGCGGGGGAAGACAGTATGTTGCTGGATAGTCAGGGCACCCTCATGTCTATATCTCAGCGCGTTGAGGAGGAGGGGGAGGAGCATGAGGAGGAGGGGGAAGAGACAGCTTGGCCCACTGCTGAGGGGACAGATGCTGCTTGCCTGTCATCCTTTCAGCGTGTATGGCCAGAGGAGGAGGAGGCGGAGGAGGAGGAGGATCCTGAAAGTGATCTTCCGAGTGAGGACAGCCATGTGTTGCGTACAGGTACCCTGGCACACATGACTGACTTCATGTTAGGATGCCTTTCTCGTGACCCTCGCGTTACACGCATTCTGGCCACTACGGATTACTGGGTGTACACACTGCTCAATCCACGGTATAAGGAGAGCCTTTGCCCTCTCATTCCCGAAGAGGAAAGGGGTTCGAGAATGATGCTATACCACAGGGCGCTGGTGGACAAACTGACGGTAAACTTCCCATCCGACAGCGCTAGTGGCCGAAGGCGCATTTCCGCGGCCCAGGTAGCAGGGGAGGCGCAGAGATCAGGCAGCATGTACAGCACAGGCAGGCCAACACTCTCTAAGGCCTTTGACAGCTTTATGGCTCCCCAGCAAGACTGTGTCACCGGTCCCCAGTCAAGGCTGAGTTGGCGGGAGCACTGTAAAAGGATGGTGAGGGAGTACGTAGCCAATCGCACGACTGTCCTCCGTGATGCCTCTGCCCCCTACAACTACTGGGTGTCGAAGCTGGACACATGGCCTGAACTCGCGCTGTATGCCCTGGAGGTGCTTGCTTGTCCTGCAGCTAGCGTCTTGCCGGAGAGTGTGTTTAGTGTGGCTGGGGGAATCATCACGGATAAGCGTACCCACCTGTCAACCGACAGTGCCGACAGGCTTACACTCATCAAGATGAACAAAGCCTGGATTTCACCAGACTTCTCTTCTCCACCAGCGGACAGCAGCGATACCTAAGCAATACGTAGCCTGCACCCGCGGATGGAAGCATCGTTCTCTATCACCATCCAAAACGGGGACCTTTTTGCTTCATCAATCTGTGTATAATATTCATCCTCCTCCTCCTGCTCCTCCTCCTGAAACCTCACGTAATCACGCCGAACGGGCAATTTTTCTTAGGCCCACAAGGCTCAGTCATATAATTTTTCTAAACAATTTTTATACGTTTCAATGCTCATTAAAGCGTTGAAACTTTCACCTCAACCAATTTTTATTTTAACTGGGCTGCCTCCAGGCCTAGTTACCAATTAAGCCACATTAACCAAAGCCATTAATGGGTTTCACCTGCCCTCTCGGTTGGGCATGGGCAATGTTTCTCAGGTACATTAGTACTGTTGGTACACCAATTTTTGTGGGCCCTCGCCTACAGTGTAATACAATAAATTTTTGGCCCACCTGCATTACAGCTGACATAACATCAGCTGTGATGGGCAATGCAATGGGATATATTTATGTACCGCCGGTGGGTTCCAGGGAGCCACCCATGCTGTGGGTCCACAGGGAGTTGTAAATGCATCTGTTTCCACTTCTAAAGAACCCCAGTCTGACTGGGGCATGCAGTGTGGGCCGAAGCCCACCTGCATTAAACATGACATTACTACCTCAGCTGTGATGGGCAATGCAATGGGATATTGTTATGTACCGCCGGTGGCTTCCTGGCACCCACCCATGCTGTGGGTCCACAGGGAGTTGTAAATGCATCTGTTTCCACTTCTAAAGAACCCCAGTCTGACTGGGGCATGCAGTGTGGGCCGAAGCCCACCTGCATTAAACATGACATTACTACCTCAGCTGTGATGGGCAATGCAATGGGATATTGTTATGTACCGCCGGTGGCTTCCTGGCACCCACCCATGCTGTGGGTCCACAGGGAGTTGTAAATGCATCTGTTTCCACTTCTAAAGAACCCCAGTCTGACTGGGGCATGCAGTGTGGGCCGAAGCCCACCTGCATTAAACATGACATTACTACCTCAGCTGTGATGGGCAATGCAATGGGATATTTTTATGTACCGCCGGTGGGTTCCAGGGAGCCACCCATGCTGTGGGTCCACAGGGAGTTGTAAATGCATCTGTTTCCACTTCTAAAGAACCCCAGTCTGACTGGGGCATGCAGTGTGGGCCGAAGCCCACCTGCATTAAACATGACATTACTACCTCAGCTGTGATGGGCAATGCAATGGGATATTTTTATGTACCGCCGGTGGGTTCCAGGGAGCCACCCATGCTGTGGGTCCACAGGGAGTTGTAAATGCATCTGTTTCCACTTCTAAAGAACCCCAGTCTGACTGGGGCATGCAGTGTGGGCCGAAGCCCACCTGCATTAAACATGACATTACTACCTCAGCTGTGATGGGCAATGCAATGGGATATTGTTATGTACCGCCGGTGGCTTCCTGGCACCCACCCATGCTGTGGGTCCACAGGGAGTTGTAAATCCATCTGTTTCCACTTCTAAAGAACCCCAGTCTGACTGGGGCATGCAGTGCGGGCCGAAGCCCACCTGCATTAAACATGACATTATTACCTCAGCTGTGATGGGCAATGCAATGGGATATTTTTAAATACCGCCAGTGGGTTCCAGGGAGCCACCCATGCTGTGGGTGCACACGGAATTCCCATTGCGGAGTTGTACCTGCCTGTGACTATATATAAAAAAACGCGGTCTGACTGGGGCATGCAGACACCTTGACAGAATGAATAGTGTGTGGCACATAGGTTCCCCATTGCTATGCCCACGTGTGCAGCTCCAGATGGAGGTGGCACAGGATTGGATTTCTCATTGCTTCTGTACAGCATTGTGGGCTATCGCCCCGCCACTTTTAAAGAGGGTCGCTGCCTAGCCGTGCCAACCCTCTGCAGTGTGTGCCTGCTTTTCCTGTGGCAGACGCACTTATAAATAGACATGAGGGTGGCGTGGCATGAGGGCAGCTGAAGGCTGGGCAGGGACAGTTTGGTGTGCGCTGTGGGCACTGGGTCGTGGGGGGGGGGGGATTTGGCAGCATGTAACCCAGGAGAAGTGGCAGCGGAGTGTCATGCAGGCAGTGATTGTGCTTTGTTGGAGGTAGTGTGGTGCTTAGCTAAGGTATGCATTGCTAATGAGGGCTTTTCAGATGTAAAAGTTGTTGGGGGGGGGCTACTCTTGCTGCTATTGTGGCTTAATAGTGGGACCTGTGAACTTGAGATGCAGCCCAACATGTAGCCCCTCGCCTGCCCTATCCGTTGCTGTGTCGTTCCCATCACTTTCTTGAATTGCCCAGATTTTCACAAATGAAAACCTTAGCGAGCATCGGCGATATACAAAAATGCTCGGGTTGCCCATTGACTTCAATGGGGTTCGTTACTCGAAACGAACCCTCGAGCATCGCGAAAATTTCGTCTCGAGTAACGAGCACCCGAGCATTTTGGTGCTCGCTCATCTCTAGTATCTACCCATTAGCGCTATGTTTTCTTCTGATGCGAAAGCGAGTGAAAACGCATGATTATGAAACCAATGATTTTCAATCGTTTCATACTCATTTGCGATTTTTACACTCAAGCCTCGCAGCGCAGAGAAAAATCTGCAATATTGCTCATTATTTGCAATGGGGCGGCGGCAGCAGTGCCAGCTCCATGGAAAAAATTGGGAGTACATTGTGGACTTCTGCCACATCTGTGACAGCTATAGTAAGGGATTCCCTCATCCCCGCGGAGTCCGCAGGGATGAAGGCATCCTCTCACATAGCTGTGGCAGAAGTCCGTGATGCTATCTCATTGCTTTCAATGGAGCCGTATCTGCTGCGACCCCATTGAAAGCAGTGGGTTGCAGGCAACCCCTGCAGCGATGGTTTTTGGGAAAGGGCTTGAAATATAAGCCCTTCTCTGAAAATCATCCCTAGCTGAAAAAATTTTTTTTACTCACCTAGAAGAGCTGCTCCAGGCCCCGGCAGTTGTCTTCTGTCTTCTGGAGGCCAGGGATTTAAAAATCCCCGCCCCAAGAAATCACTGGTCTGATTGGCTGAGCACTCAGCCAATCACAGGCAGCACTCAGTCATTGAATGACAGCTGAGCGCTGCCTGTGATTGGTCACAGGGTTCAGCCAATTACAGGCAGTGCTCACCCATTCATAATTCAATGAAGGAATCCCCTGCCATACCTGTCACAGCTGTCACTGCTGTGGCAGAAGTCCGCGATGTACTCCCTATGTTTACAATGGGGCTGGCGCTGATGCCGCCAGCCCCATTTCAAACAAGGAGCGATATCACAGAGTTTTCTTAGCACTGCAAGGCTTGCATTTTCACTTGCATGGCAAGCAAACATATCGCTAGTGGCTCCCTTATACTGCTCCTAAGCACAAGAATATAAATACTATAATACTGCCTCCTATGTACAAGAATATAACTACTATAATACTGCCCCCTATGTACAAGAATATAACTACTATAATACTGCCTCCTATGTACAAGAATATAACTACTATAATACTGCCCCCTATGTACAAGAATATAACTACTATAATACTGCTCTCTATGTACAAGAATATAACTACTATAATACTACTCCCTATGTACAAGAATATAACTACTATAATACTACTCCCTATGTACAAGAATATAACTACTATAGATCTGCCCCCTATGTACAAGAATATAACTACTATAATACTGCCCCTATGTACAAGAATATAACTACTATAATACTGCCCCTATGTACAAGAATACAACTACTATAATACTGCCTCCTATGTACAATAATATAACTACTATAATACTGCCTCCTATGTACAAGAATATAACTACTATAATACTGCCTCCTATGTACAATAATATAACTACTATAAAACTGCCTCCTATGTACAAGAATATAACTACTATAATACTGCCCCCTATGTACAAGAATATAACTACTATAGTACTGCCCCCCTATGTACAAGAATATAACTACTATAATACTGTCTCCCTATGTTCAAGAATATAACTACTATAATACTGCTCCCTATGTACAGGAATATAACTACTATAATACTGCCCCCTATGTACAAGACTATAACTACTATAATACTGCCTCCTATGTACAAGACTATAACTACTATAATACTGCTCCCTATGTACAGGAATATAACTAATATGTTATTGCCACTAAGGCTGGATTCACATGGGCGTATATTGGCAGGGTTTTCACGTCTGGCTGATATATGCTGCCCCTCTGATGCATTGGTTTACAATGCATCAGTGCACATGGGCATATTGCCATAGCGTAAAAGTGCCCGACCGGCCAAAATAGTGCATTTCGGCTGGACGCTTTTACGCCGCTGCTGCCTGCATAGACTCCTATGGGAGTCTATCACAGTTGAGGAGAAGGAAGGTGGGAGAGAGTTTAGCAGAAAAGTAGGAGAAAAAAAGCCGGCTTCACGTGAAAAATGCTTTATTGCAAAATGATGCCTAAGACATCAGAGTAACCACCCCATTTCCCTGCTCTTCTCCGCCCCTTGCCGGCTGTTTGCAATAGGAGGGGGCCGGAAGGGGCAGAGCTAAGCTCTGTCCCCTCCCATTGCTGGCTGTGAAAAGGGGCGGAGAGGGGGCGAAAGCTTAGCACACTAGCTCCTGCCCTGTCCCGCCTCCTCCCCTTGCCGAGAGACTGCGAGGGGGAGGAAACGGGACAGGGCAGGAGGCGAGGGGGAGGAAACGGGGAGACAGCACAAACGTTACATTTCTGTGCCTGTTTACGCACTTTTACGTCACCGGCAGGTAAACATAAAAACGCAGACGCCCATATGAATCCGGCCTAAGTTGGATAATTTTTCTCCTTGTCCATACTTGCCCTTTAAGATTGGACTGTATTTATTTAACCCTGTTTAATTCTTTCCTGGACCCTTAGAAACATTTCATGTGATTTATATACAAGTGAATTTAATAAGAACTGCCCATCATTCATTAGTTCTGATGTGAAGTGCTGACAGCCGACAAGAACAACGAGGACTATTAAGTTTGATTGCCAACTCATTTTTATGTTTAATGATTATAACCATATGCAGCTTGGCAAGCCATGACAGGTTAGATCAGGGCCTGGGCTTTGGAGCAGCACATTGTCTTACCATCTGGTATCATAATAGTTGATTTTATAATCACAAATTATATGTAAATCAGGACAAAAGTCATAAAATTCAGCCATATGGGCAAATCAGTACACTGAATGTCCTGGCACAGTATCTGACATGGCAGCCCCCTCTGAACAGTCCTTTCATGCGAGTTCATAAAACATTCAGGGTTGATCGCGCAATGGTAATATCAGATCAAAGTAGTATTAGCCCGTGCTTTGATACCATCGCAGAAATATCCGCGCTGTGGAGAGAGCATAAGTACGTCCTGATGGCCGGTGGATTATCGCAAACCTTGTTTCCATTAGAAGGACCACAATATGGAGGTGATTAACATCCTGCTCTTAGAACAGTTCATTTTGAGTGGATTTAGTGTCTTTTCATACAGTTGTCATTTCCTTTCTAATCCGTTGCCCATCAAATATTCCCTGTTCTGTTCCGAGGCCTCAAAGGAAATATATATTTCAGGGATCGGGAACCCTGGTGGGATCAGAGTTTGCATCCAAAGTGCTTTATGTTCATCTACACAGGCCCAGATGACGCTATACGGTAACATGAGACTTCACACATGCACGTCGGTCAGACTCGTTGAAATTGTCGTCATCATCTGACTTGAAAAACTTTCAAGAACTGATCAAAATCAATCTAAATGTTTTACCCCTTAAGGAGCAACCATTTTTCTTTTTTTTTGTTCTCATTTTTGTAACCACCTTTCTATTTGCAAGCCAAGATTTGGTGGCTTGTTGTTTTTTGTTGTTTTTTTGCAGAATGAGTGTTATTATTTGTGTTGAAGAAAGGTTTTAAAAAATCGTAAAAGTCAAAAAGAAAAAGAAGACAGAGTTATTTTTTGTGTTCACAGTGTGGTAAAGATTACATGTTCACTTTGTTCTGCAGGTCAGTACAATTATGACAATGCCAAATATAGGTAATCTTTTTGTCTTTTACTACTTCTAAAAAATAAAAACAAAAATTTTAATAAATAACTTTTTATTTTTGCAGGGTGAGCTGTAGTTTTTATCTGTACCATTTCTGAGTACATACTTTTGATCACGTTTTATTCAATTTTTCAAGATGATAAGCTAGAAACACAATTTTGGCCAGGGGCATAACTAAAGGCTCAGGGGCCCAGGTGCACAAGTTCAGCTCAGCCCCCCCAACTGTACCCATACCCATACCTAAACTGCACTGCATACTGTTGCAAAATGAATTTACATACATGGACCAGTAACTTGGCATAAGCTTTACAAACATGACTTATTTCCTAGAGTACATGAAACTTTGTAGCCCCTTTGGCTAACTTCACACGGGAGAGCGCAATATGGCAACATGTCACGCTTACCATCCATGTAAAATTCCCACATATGCAAGGCATTTTCATGTGAAAACAGCCGCGCATCACTTTGGGGATGCAGGGATCTTGTGCCGCAGAGTTTCTCCCATTGCTTTCAATGGGGTCGGCACTGCTGACGTTGGCCCAATTGAATACAGTGGGGCTGCAATGCGAGATCACGAAGCCAGATAGAACATGCCATGATTTGTCTCCCACATAGCATCACATCACAGTGCAATGTGGGAAGACATCGCTCATGTGTATGACCCCGTTCAAAGAATGGGGTTCATATTTGTGCGAGATTTGTGCATCTCACAACGCACAAATCTCGCGTGATTTTCTTGCCTGTGTGAAGCCGGCCTTAGGCTGTGTTCATGTCTTTTGTTGCATTTTCGAACCACAATTAAAAACCACGTTAAAAAAATTGCATACGGTATTCAAAAACTATGTGCGTTTTTAAGAAATTGCATACACTATTAAAAAACGTATGTGGATTTAAACAATGTATGCTTTAAAAAAAAACAAACGCATGCAGGTTTTTGATGCGTTTTTTAATTGTATGTAAAGTGTGCAATCATATACAGGAGATACCCAGGTTATACCAGCATGGTCCCTATCACTATATACAGGAGATGTATAACTTATACCAGCTGTACATATATAATTATATACAAGAGATACCCAGGTTATAGCAGCATGTCTGTCTATCATATAATATAATTGTCATGTTCAACCTGAGCGCAATGCACATCCCGCCCAGGACAGACACAAGACTGTGTCAACACCGGACAAATAGGAAACACAATGCTGCATTAAAACCCCTATTCAACGAAGGAAAACATAAAATAAGAGGAAAAACTGACCCTGCTCATAACTGGGAAAGGTCCCTACCTAAAAGCAGATTGACCACTCTGATAAGTGCGAACCTGCTGAAAGCCTCTTGACCTGCTACCTGACCCTAACAGAGGGCAAGGGAGAAGACCAAACCACAGTACGAATAATCAAGAGTAAAAGATAAACTGAAAGATGCACAACTAACTCCCGGAGGACTTGGATGCAGCTCTAATCCCTATGATCAAATGAACTGCAATAAACAGCAATGAGCTAAGGGAGGGGTAGAAATATAAAGCCCTCCCTACCTGCTGATAGGTAGCCCAGAGAAGAAGCCACACTTAATAAAACCTCTCTCAGAGGTAGGGGACTCTGAAGGAAATACTATGCAACTGTACAGATACAGACAGTATCTGGCAACACCCACAAAAAATGTGTCAACCAGCAACCTGTATAAGAGCAGAGTGACTAGTCTGCTTCCGCATCATGGTTAACATACCATGACACTGTCACGACTGACAAGCCGTGACAAAAAGTTACTTATAACCCAGGTATGTATGCCATCATGACCCGACAATTTGTCTATTTTAAACTTTTTGAGGCAGCTCTGCACTTTTTCCTGGGGTAGACTGGTGGAATTTAGAGGAGAGTTTACTTTATCACCCTGCATTTCACCTGACATTTAATTTTCCTGAGTGAATATAATAGAGAAAAAATATTTAAGAGATTTGTTTTCTCCTCATCACCCTCTACAATTTTTTCGCTCATTATTTTTTCAAGGCCCAACACTTTCTGTTTTAATCTTTTTGCTAATTTATATAGTTGAATAACAGTTTAGGGTTAGTTTTACTCTCTTTAGCAATGGATCTCACTGTTTCCACCTTTGTTGCATTTATTCGGTTTTTACATTAATTATATTTTTCCTAATAGCTTTTAATGCTTCTTCACTGTGTAGTGGCCCAGAACGCCATCCTGGTGTCCTCCATAAATGTCATACATGTTTTGTCTTATGTAGATGCAAAGCTTGTCTTGTTATATCCAGCGTGTGTGTTACACAGCTGTAGCACTTGAGAGGTTAACAGTAATAAAATCATTGCCTGCATGTAGATGTATCAGTCTGTCATGTCATGTGGTACAAGTGAAGTTATAAATGTGAGTGTTTGAGAGTGGGAAGAGGTCTTCCATCTTGTCTACCTGAGAGTGCTAACGCAGAGCCACATGTAAGCACCTTTAGCTTCCATGTAGGTGAAAATGGAGGAAGAGGAGCGATACCCCATAGCGTTTGGAGTGTGGATGTGACAGGAGTGAGTCCCTTCATCAGAGAGAGAGAGAGTCCTATAAAAATTCTAAACAAGGTACCAGTTCACACCTAAGGCTTTTCCTGTGTGGCCGTCCATAGTTAGGATCACCACACAGAGGTACTTTATTGTGACACCCACGCGTCTGCCATGTGGGATGTTTATTGGCTAAGCCTTCCTTAATAATTGTTTGCCAGAGTGTATCTAGAGTGACCCCTACCCCCCTTCCTCATCTGGAGTGCTCCCAATCCAGGACCGGTGACATACAGAAAACGTGGACTGTTGGATCGTATTCATCCTGTGTATCCTTCCTACCTCTGAGCTATAGCTAACATTTAAAGTAAATTGTACCTGCATTACCTGTTGTAAAAGTTTATTACTAAGTTAAAGTTATACTGGGTACTAACTGTTCCTGGAGACCCGAGGTACTATGCACAAGTCTCTGTGTTCATTTCTCCGCCGCGTAGCATACCAGTATGTGGGAACGGTGGTGTTACGAGTGAGCAGTACTACTACTCCCCCCATCCCGTTTATTGGCATTCCCTATCACAGGGGTGTCGAAGCTGGCCTGCGATCCTACTCTGGCCTTGGCTGCGTGTCATCCCTCCGGGACCAGAGCCTGTTAAGTGCCTCCGTGACAAGCCAACATTTATCCCTCCCAGCTCTTCACATTACCCAAGTGCCCAGGGTCACCCCTCTGGGGTGTTGCAGCTGCCTTCTTGTTTTAGTAGTTTAAAGGGGCTTTCCAGGGAAATACTATTGATGGCGTATCATCAGGAAAGGTCAACAATAGTTGATTGGCCATGGTCCACCACTCGGGATCCCGACTGATCAGCTGAGCGTCCGCATGTTGTCAGCGCCGCAAAAACCCAGATGTCGGAACAGAAGCCTCTGCGCTGACCTCCGTGTAGTGGCCAGCACTTGTAACTGCAGGCACAGCTCTTATTGAAATCAATAGTATTTCAAAGGAAAACCTATTTAAATGCTTTATTTTTGCTGTTTATTGCCCCCTTTACATCTTTATTGTAGCCACATTGGTTTTCTCCTATTCCTAACCCTTTTATTCCTGTAAGATATGGACTGCTCACTGTAAGTATTTGGGGTGGTTTTAAACATTTCCCATTTGCTAAAAGTCCTAACTATGGCTAGCTAAATCCTAGAATTATTAGCATTCTATTCACAGTAGAGATGAGCGAGCACCAAAATGCTCGGGTGCTCGTTACTCGAGACGAATTTTTCGCGATGCTCGAGGGTTCGTTTCGAGTAACGAACCCCATTGAAGTCAATGGGCGACTCGAGCATTTTTGTATATCGCCGATGCTCGCTAAGGTTTTCATTTGTGAAAATCTGGGCAATTCAAGAAAGTGATGGGAACGACACAGAAACGGATAGGGCAGGCGAGGGGCTACATGTTGGGCTGCATCTCAAGTTCACAGGTCCCACTATTAAGCCACAATAGCGGCAAGAGTGGGCCCCCCCCAACAACTTTAACATCTGAAAAGCCCTCATTAGCAATGCATACCTTAGCTAAGCACCACACTACCTCCAACAAAGCACAATCACTGCCTGCATGACACTCCGCTGCCACTTCTCCTGGGTTACATGCTGCCCAACCCCCCCTGCACGACCCAGTGTCCACAGCGCACACCAAACTGTCCCTGCCCAGCCTTCAGCTGCCCTCATGCCACGCCACCCTCATGTCTATTTATAAGTGCGTCTGCCACAGGAAAAGCAGGCACACACGGCAGAGGGTTGGCACGGCTAGGCAGCGACCCTCTTTAAAAGGGGTGGGGCGATAGTCCACAATGCTGTACAGAAGCAATGAGAAATCCAATCCTGTGCCACCTCCATCTGGAGCTGCACACGTGGGCATAGCAATGGGGAACCTATGTGCCACACACTATTCATTCTGTCAAGGTGTCTGCATGCCCCAGTCAGACCGTGTTTTTTTATATATAGTCACAGGCAGGTACAACTCCGCAATGGGAATTCTGTGTGCACCCACAGCATGGGTGGCTCCCTGGAACCCACCGGCGGTACATAAAAATATCCCATTGCAGTGCCCAACACAGCTGAGGTAGTAATGTCATGTTTAATGCAGGTGGGCTTCGGCCCACACTGCATGCCCCAGTCAGACTGGGGTTCTTTAGAAGTGGACACATGTAGTTACAACTCCCTGTGGACCCACAGCATGGGTGGGTGCCAGGAAGCCACCGGCGGTACATAAATATATCCCATTGCATTGCCCAACACAGCTGAGGTAGTAATGTCGTGCTTAATGCAGGTGGGCTTCGGCCCACACTGCATGCCCCAGTCAGACTGGGGTTCTTTAGAAGTGGACACATGTAGTTACAACTCCCTGTGCACCCACAGCATGGGTGGCTCCCTGGAACCCACCGGCGGTACATAAATATATCCCATTGCATTGCCCAACACAGCTGAGGTAGTAATGTCGTGCTTAATGCAGGTGGGCTTTGGCCCACACTGCATGCCCCAGTCAGACTGGGGTTCTTTACAAGTGGACACATGTAGTTACAACTCCCTGTGCACCCACAGCATGGGTGGCTCCCTGGAACCCACCGGCGTTGCATAAATATATCCCATTGCATTGCCCAACACAGCTGAGGTAGTAATGTCGTGCTTAATGCAGGTGGGCTTCGGCCCACACTGTATGCCCCAGTCAGACTGGGGTTCTTTAGAAGTGGACACATGTAGTTACAACTCCCTGTGGACCCACATTATGGGTGGGTGCCAGGAAGCCACCGGCGGTACATAAATATATCCCATTGCATTGCCCAACACAGCTGAGGTAGTAATGTCGTGCTTAATGCAGGTGGGCTTCGGCCCACACTGCATGCCCCAGTCAGACTGGGGTTCTTTAGAAGTGGACACATGTAGTTACAACTCCCTGTGCACCCACAGCATGGGTGGATCCCTGGAACCCACCGGCGGTGCATAAATATATCCCATTGCATTGCCCAACACAGCTGAGGTAGTAATGTCGTGCTTAATGCAGGTGGGCTTCGGCCCACACTGCATGCCCCAGTCAGACTGGGGTTCTTTAGAAGTGGACACATGTAGTTACAACTCCCTGTGGACCCACAGCATGGGTGGGTGCCAGGAAGCCACCGGCGGTACATAAATATATCCCATTGCATTGCCCAACACAGCTGAGGTAGTAATGTCGTGCTTAATGCAGGTGGGCTTCGGCCCACACTGCATGCCCCAGTCAGACTGGGGTTCTTTAGAAGTGGACACATGTAGTTACAACTCCCTGTGGACCCACAGCATGGGTGCCAGGAAGCCACCGGCGGTACATAAATATATCCCATTGCAGTGCCCAACACAGCTGAGGTAGTAATGTCGTGCTTAATGCAGGTGGGCTTCAGCCCACACTGCATGCCCCAGTCAGATTGGGGTTCTTTAGAAGTGGACACATGTAGTTACAACTCCCTGTGCACCCACAGCATGGGTGGCTCCCTGGAACCCACCGGCGGTACATAAATATATCCCATTGCATTGCCCAACACAGCTGAGGTAGTAATGTCGTGCTTAATGCAGGTGGGATATATTTATGTGCGCAGAGCCGGCGCACCTTTCCGAGCAGGTCTGACAAGCGTGGGTAGCTTTTCAGAAAGCGCTGAACCACCAAATTAAAGACGTGGGCCAGGCATGGCACGTGCGTGAGGCTGCCGAGCTGCAGAGCCGCCACCAGGTTACGGCCGTTGTCAAACACGACCATGCCCGGTTGGAGGCTCAGCGGCGCAAGCCAGCGGTCGGTCTGCTCTGTCAGACCCTGCAGCAGTTCGTGGGCCATGTGCCTCCTATCTCCTAAGCTGAGTAGTTTCAGCACGGCCTGCTGACGCTTGCCCACCGCTGTGCTGCCACGACGCGCGACACCGACTGCTGCCGACGTGCTGCTGCTGCTCACACATCTTGATTGCGAGACAGAGGTTGCGTTGGAGGAGGAGGAGGAGGAAGGTGCTTTAGTGGAGGAAGCATACACCGCCGCAGATACCAGCACCGAGCTGTGGCCCGCAATTCTGGGGGTGGGTAGGACGTGAGCGGTCCCAGGCTCTGACTCTGTCCCAGCCTCCACTAAATTCACCCAATGTGCCGTCAGGGAGATTTAGTGGCCCTGCCCGCCTGTGCTTGTCCACGTGTCCGTTGTTAAGTGGACCTTGGCAGTAACCGCGTTGGTGAGGGCGGGTACAATGTTGCGGGAGACGTGGTCGTGCAGGGCTGGGACGGCACATCGGGAAAAGTAGTGGCAACTGGGAACTGAGTAGCGCGGGGCCGCCGATGCCATCATACTTTTGAAGGACTCCGTTTCCACAACCCTATACGGCAGCATCTCCAGGCTGATAAATTTGGCTACGTGCACGTTTAACGCTTGAGCGTGCGGGTGCGTGGCGGCGTACTTGCGCTTGCGCTCAAACACTTGCGCTAGCGACGGCTGGACGCTGCGCTGACAGACATTGCTGGATGGGGCGGAGGACAGCGGAGGTGAGGGTGTGGGTGCAGGCCAGGAGACGGTAGTGCCTGTGTCCTCAGAGCGTGTCTTAAAGGAGATGTCCCGCGCCGAAACGGGTTTTTTTTTTTTTAAACCCCCCCCCCCCGTTCGGCGCGAGACAACCCCGATGCAGGGGTTAAAAAAACCACCCGCACAGCGCTTACCTGAATCCCGGCGGTCCGGCGTCTTCATACTCACCTGCTGAAGATGGCCGCCGGGATCCTCTGTCTTCGTGGACCGCAGCTCTTCTGTGCGGTCCACTGCCGATTCCAGCCTCCTGATTGGCTGGAATCGGCACGTGACGGGGCGGAGCTACACGGAGCCGCTCTCTGGCACGAGCGGCTCCATAGAAGACTGCTGAAGACCCGGACTGCGCAAGCGCGGCTAATTTGGCCATCGGAGGCCAAAAATTAGTCGGCACCATGGAGACGAGGACGCTAGCAACGGAGCAGGTAAGTAAAAAACTTTTTATAACTTCTGTATGGCTCATAATTAATGCACAATGTATATTACAAAGTGCATTATTATGGCCATACAGAAGTGTATAGACCCACTTGCTGCCTTGGGACAACCCCTTTAATTCAAGTGCGGACACCCCTGGCTCCCTATGGGCAGCTTGAACTGCGGATCTACTGCAATTTAAATCTACCCATGGACATTGGGCCTACAGCTGTAAAGAGATCTATCTGGCTAAACAGAAATATAGATCACACAGTCCATACTTTAAGAGGTTAACGCTATATTAATAGCAACACAGGCCATATGTGACAGTGTTTAACGCCAGCCAATATGTTTTGATTGCATAGGCTTGCATCCCTGTACCTAAACAATAGTCCTTTTCTTTATTTGTCTGTGTTCCTAATGGTGTGCACATCTACAGCCAACTTGAAGCGGCCTCACTTACATATTTTGTGTGGGAATACTGACTGGGCTAGTTCAGAGTTAGGGCGCCCACCCACTGGCGTTTTTTTACCTGCGTTTTGCGTTTTTCCTGCACAGGCATAGAGATAACATGTGTTCCTGTCCACTGGCGTTTTTTTTGCGTTGCGTTTGCGTTTTTAACATAGGAACTGTCAGTTGCATATGTGTCCTTATTTTTCTCCTAATGCACCCATGAAAGTCAATGGAAATTAATGGAAAAGCCGCGAAAAACGCCGCGAAAAACGCGCGGAAAAATCGCGGTAAACGCGGCGAAAACGCTGTGTTTTTTTCCCGCGGAAAACGCAAACGCCAATGGGTGGGCGCCCTTAGGAGAGTACCCTGACCATGGTTTCCAGAACCTTGTTGTAGTCCTGACACTCCCTTAGATTGGGGTATAACATGGTCTCTCTCTTAAGTGGCTCCAAGCAGCAGGCATTCTTCTTTCTTCTCAGTCCTCTGCAGACTGTTTCAACTTTCCCAGTAGCAGCTTCTCGACTCCAGCCATATAACACTGGGCTTTCCCTCTCACAGTCCCTGTGCTTCTTCTCCTTGTTGCACAGTTACAATTATTTTTATATGGTGCCTTTAGTGCAAATAATGTTTGTGGCTGGGATGGGGCTTCTATCTTCAGTACTGGCAGTGCTGGAGATGGAGCCTAGCACGGTCAATGTGGCCACTCACCAGAGTGGCTGGGAGCCGTTACAGTGTAAAAGGGGAGTGCGGTATCATTTTCCCCTTTTAAAGTTCTAATTAGTGTTAATGCCTCCTCTGTGGCCCCATTTAGTAATAGTGCCTTCTTCGTAGTCCTATTTAGTAATAGTGCCTCCTCTGTGGCCCCATTTATTAATAAGGTTCTCTAAGTGGTCATATTTATTAATAGTGCCTCCTCTGTGGCATCATTAAGTAACAGTGAGTGCACCATCTGGGGCATCATTAAGTAACAGTGAGTGCCCCCTCTGTAGCCTCATTTAGTAATATACCCTCCTCTGTGGTAGCATTTAATAATAGTGCCTTCTCTACAGCCCCATTTAGTAACAGTACCTTCTCTGTGGCCCAATTTAGTAATAGTGTCCTCTTTGTGGTCCCATTGAATAATATTGCCCCTCTGTGGACCTATTTACTAATACTGCCTCCTTTGTGGCCCCATTTAGTAATAGAGCACTTTGGGACGCCCCCCGCCCCACGAACTCCATGCCAGTTGTGTGATTGGCCTAGATTAGCAGCATGCTACTGGTTCCCATATTCATTTATGATTGTATGATTAGGCTGATTTGACATTTAGAACCCTCAGAAAGCTGAGTGATGACCCATGTAGGAGCTGTTATGGTAGACATATTGGTTATCATCTGCTACACTAGTATGGCACATGGTAGGAGCCGTTAGTCTGTCTTTGTTACAGATTTTGTATTGGATTCTAGGAGCCTTAGGGTGCATTCCCACGAACGTATATCGGCTCGGTTTTCACGCCGAGCCGATATACGTTGTCCTCGTGTGCAGTGGGGGGGAGGATGGAAGAGTCAGGAGCAGGAACTGAGCTTCCGCCCCCTCTCTGCCTTCTCTCCAACCCTGTGCACTAGACGCCTTCGACAGACCACCAGTAGAGAGGATTGTCTGATTGTCCGATAAGCACAAGCAGCTCCAACTATTTCCTTGTCCACCATCCAGAGACAGATGTCACCATCGTTACACCCCTGTGCACCATTTCCAGGTGCTTGGCTGAAGGACATTTGGTCTCACGGCCCCCATTATGAGTACTGCCTTTGACACCTATCCACCATCATTTCCATTTGCACTTTTGTTGTGAACGGCTAAACTGGACTGCTACAGAGTTGAACTGGGTTGTCTTCAGCTATAAATCTGGGTTTAGTTTGTGTAGTGGCCCAGTACATCTATCCTGGCCCCCTCCATAAATGTCATACATGTCACGTCTTGTGTTGGTGCGCTGTGCAAAAGTGTCTTGTCATTCTGCTATATGTATTGCACAGCTGCAGCGTGTGATGGGTTAGGCCCCCTGTCCATGGGCGTTGCAGAGCCACCGCCCGGGAGCAGGAACCGCAGACGAATCTCCGCCGGTCAGCCTAATCTGATAGATAGGCTGACCACGGAGAATCGGGGCAATTCACAGCAATGATTCTTTGCTCGAGGACACGGGGTTGGCGCTTTCCATAGCAACCACCGGCGAAATCATGGGCCTTAAGTGTTTGCAAAAACCTGGGGATTGCCTGTAAATGTATCAATTTGTCTTGTCACGTGGTATGAGTGAGAATATATGTAGGAGTGTGTGAGAGCAGGAAAGGTGAGTCCATTCTTTTGGGTTTCTGAGAGAGAGTGACAGCCACATGGGGGTATCTTCGACCCTCATGTGCTGAAGAATGGAGGAAAAAAAAGAGGTTCCCTGAGAGTGTATGTTCCCTAGATGAGAGAGGAATGAGCCCCAATTGAAGAGATAGAGAGAAAGAGCGTGAGCAAGAAGCAGGTGCCACTTCCAAGGCCTAGTACAGAGGAACTCTTTACTCATCTTTTCCTACGCGGCCGTCCTGAAGTCTGGGATCACCGTGTAGAGGTACACCCATTTGCTTTTCACATCCGGCCGTCCTGAAGTTTGGGATCACCGGGTAGAGGTACTCTCAAGTCTGTCTAATACCTGCAATGCAAATCATTGTCATTTGTGCCTTGTATACAAGAAGTTGTTCCAGTAAAGTTTTTGCCAGGCCCTGACCACTCCCAAGGACCTGCGGTACGTTTCTTCTGTCTGCGGCTCCATTTATTTACCTGGTAAGTGCCAACGTGACAAGTGACCACTCTACCCTCCCAGCTCCTCAATGTATGCCTTGTGTCTGGGGTCACCCTACAGGATGCTGCAGTTTGGGCACTGACAGCAGCCATGTTCCTGTCTGGAGACCTTGGGGTGAGCGCCTTAATCCTGCCTTTGCTGTGGAACGGCAGACGTGATGGTCTTGGGGGCCATCGCATATTACAGTTGGTCACCCCTAGTAGTGGTACAAGAGACAATGGCAGGTCAGCAATATGTTTAGGACATCCTGCAGCCACATGTGTTCCTCTCATGGCGGCTTCCAAGAGGCATTTTCCAGCAGGATAATGCTCGGCCGCACACACAAGGGGGTCACAGGAATGCCTTCACAACATTGTCACACTTCCGTGGCCGGGCCGGTCACCAGATTTATCACCAATAGAACATGTATGGGACCATCTGGAATGCCAACTTTGACAGCCTACTACAAGTTTGCACAATCTAGAGGCTCAGTTATAGCAAACGTCGAGCGATATGCAGCAGGATGCCATATGGAAACTGTATGCCTCCACGCTCATCCGTATCACATCTTGTATCTAAGCTAGAGGCGGTACAACAGGATACTTGAGCCTCCATGCCTGCCCGTATCACATCTTGTACCAAGCTAGAGGCAGTACAGCAGGGTACCAGAGCCTCCCTTCAAGGGGTCAGTTCTCCATAATACATTCTCCTTTTGCCCTGATTTTGTAATCCCTTACTTATAATAACGTTACAATCACACAGAGAAAGTTTCATTCCATTCTGACAATTTCTTCTAGGGGAGGGATTTTTTTGACAAGGAGTGTAAATAAAGATGGCATGGATTTCCATTCAAATGAGCAACACACTTCTTGGATATGGATTTTCTACAAAAAGGGCATGGATTCCACTTAGATTTGGCAGTAAATCTGTGGCAAATTACACTTTGTGAACATAGCCTAATACAGACAATACACTGGTCGCTCAACCTGACCTTGACCAAAAATATCGCAAGGAAAATATTTCTACAGGTCCCTCTACAAAAACAAGACCAATCAGCCAATGAAAACACGCCTTCAGTATGGAAGAATCCGAGATACAACACAGCTGGAATTTTTTTTTTTTAAATAAACGGGAAACAACTTTGAACTATGCAGACAGTGTCGTCTAAGTCCAAACAGATGTGGTTTAATCTTGTTTTTGATCCTTGAGCACTTTTTTTTCCTCCCACATTGCTTAAATACGTGTATCAGTGATGGCTTTCAGATGCTTATGTAACAGAGGTTCACTCAGGAGGATTGTCACCTGGGAGGGAAATGAAAAAAATTCTACTGCTCATTCTCAAAAAGAACACAATTCCGCCTCCCAAAAAAATAAAAATTTTTGTCCTAAAATGATAATGCATTAAAAATAGATGACATGTAACAATATACATAACTGACAATTTTCCTTAAAGCGGTTGTACAAGGCTAGAAGTTTATTTCCTGTCCACAGAAGAAGGGATATCTTTCTAATTGGTGGAGGTCCAGCTGCTGAGACTTCAGAACGGGGTCCCAAAGGTCCCCATGTGACTGGAGCAGCAGTCACGCATGTGCACTGCCAACCATTAATTTCAGTGAGAGTAGCAGAGATACCCAAGTTCAAGTGCTTGGCAATCTTTGGTTAATATTAAAATGAATGGAGTGGTGTGGTGACGCTCTAATTATGTGGGAACCTTCACAATCCCTGATCTCAGGATTGCTGCAGATCTCATGGGTGGACCCCTACCAATCCAAATGTTATCACCTATCTCGTGCATAGGCAATAACTTTCTATGCTGGCACAACCCAGTTTCAGACAAGGTTAATACAGGCATATTGATGATACTGTGCATTTGGGTCAGTTGGGCTGAGACACTAGTCCGTAGTATGGGTGCACAACTGTGCCTGTAATATAGCAGAGGTTTAGGGGGCCGGAAGTAGCCAGAGGGTGAGCCAGGGGTGGACTTGACCCAACTGTGCACTTTCCATAGATTTAATTATTTCCACGTCCTTAAGACATGGATACAATTAAATTCAGCAATCACTTTGCAGGGTTCACGGGACATAACATTATTATGTTATGAGCTTGGTTCTGGAGATGCATTTATGTTAGGAGCTTGGTTCTAGTGCTGTATTTTTGTCCTGAGTTTGGTTCTGGGGCTGTATTTATGTACGAATGTTTATTCTGGTGCTGTATATATGTATTAAGCTTGGTTCTAAGGCTGTATTTATATTATGAGCTTGGTTGTGGGGCTATATTTATATCCTGAGCTTGGTCATGGTGCTGCATTTATGTTATGAGCTTCTGGTGTTGTGTTTATATTATGGCAGGTGGAGGTAAACGGATTGGGGAAAGGATTCTACTCATGGACCAATGCTGTGTGCTTGCCTAGGTGATCCACATAAACCACTTTTCTGTGGGGAAAATAGTTTATAACATTGTTACACAGTGTATAACTTGCAAGACACTTCCCTTTTTGGGGCAATCGGTAAGTTGCTAAAAAAAGTTCCCAGAGATGATAACGGGGGCATCTGCATCTATTAAAGGGGTATTTCTATCTTCTATATTGATGGTATATATCAACAGGACATGCTACTACTTTATGACTGGTGAGGTCCGACCTCTGAGATCCCTGCTGATCCGGAGAATGAAGGGACCACAGAGCTGCTCTCCCTTCATCATATTTGACTGATCAATAGTGCTACTAACTACCCACTGTGCAGCGAAACCGTAGCACTGCTCCATTTAAGTGAATAAAGCCAGCTTCAGTCAGAGAGTGCCGCAGTGCAGGAAAGGCTTAAAAGAGAACTCTTCATTTTCAGTATGGGTGGATGTCTCAGAAGTTGAAACCCCACCGATCGTAAAGTGATGGCATATCCTAGCCATCACTTTATATGGTAGGACTAAATGCCGTCTTATCCTCAACTTCCAGTTGGGATGTAGGAGAAGTGAAAATCCCCGTGTCATAACCCACCCCCTCAGGTGGCCCTAGAAATACCAGAGTGTTCCTTTAAGGAATCTTTTCGCATTTTACATATTAAATATCCATTAGATGATTCTTGATCTCCATCCTCTTATCTGCCATGGAGAAGCAGATATTGGTCGGACATGTTTAAAGCAGTTGTCCAGTTAGGACAACTTCAGTTTAGGTGTAACCAGCTGACTGTAGGGAAGCAGCTCCTTCAAAAATATTAAAGGAGGACAGGAACGAGCAAACGCAGACTCTGAGCGTAAGGGGCCAGAATTGAGAGAGTGAGGGAGTTCAGCTCTGAGCAGAGGGGAGTTTCTCCTGTATGATACTGCAGGGATGCAGTAGATTGCCCTCCTCCGAGGAGCAGAAACAGGGAAGTATGAGACATTAGAGTATCTAGAGTCAAGTGGATTCTCGTTCCCTCCCTTCTGACAACATTGGTTCAAAGAAGAAAATTTTCACTCCTGGCAAACGGGTATGAACTGTTGATAATGCCGTCAAGTCAGAAAAAAGTATTGCCATTTCATCGCTAATGTGAAATAAATGTCATCTTCTGGAGCTCATGTAAGCTGCCTCCATGTTCCAGTAGCCAACAGGGCCTATTTTAAGGCCAGGCTCTCTTCTGACCCGGTATGGGCGGAAACGGTCAATGAGTCCTTGTTGTTCTCTCCGCCAGCACAGGAGGACAAGTGAACTATGACCTCCCTCAGGGAGTTTGGCCTGGCACTCCATGCCCTGGAGCCGAATCCACTTGTTTGCCACCGGACTGATACTGACCCGTTAATCTCCGAGCCTGCTTCCCTGGCCCTCTCACACACTAATTAGGCAAACTGGTGTTAAGTGGGCAGCCCCTTTAATATTCTACCATAAGACCTTTCCAAGTCCCTTCCAGCTGTGACCATATGACAACTTGGCTGAAATAGCTTGTATCCTATACCGCTCACTAGTAGTTATATAGGTCATCTAAAATAGTGGGATTTCGTCATCTTACAAGTTCTGTGTGCGCCAATGTGTTTAAATCATTTTCCTCACTCATTTTCAATAAAAATACTAAACTCCTGTAAGCAGGGAATATGAAACTGGAGCATTTTCAGCCGTAATGGCCTCCGATTTGCTGTGAATACTGATGATGTCATCAGGAGGGCTCAGATTCCCAGCGTTTTAGGCCATTGGCCAATATGGAGATTGGGAATGTGAAAATCTCTTCCTTCCTCTTTCATTCTCATCTGGAAGTGAAAACGTGAAGCCACTTCTTCATGGTGCATTACAGCCCAGATGAGAAACACATGATTGTTGTTTTGGAAAATCACAAAACGTATGATGCCATTCCAGGCACTGCCTCCATACTCCGTAATTCCCAAGCTGCGTTAGTCATTTGACACATCAGTTTAACCCATTCTATGCTACTAATGTAATGTCAGAACAACTTTTATTTTGTACTCTAAAAATACATACAAGAAATTATATGATTGATGAATAATGAATTCAGAATTCCCTAAAGGTTACATACAACTTAGCAGTTGCCACACGACCTGATGGGTTTCTACAGCGATACGGCTGAGAGCCCCGTGTGATGCAAGTCCGCATGGCTTACTAATGAATTAAAGTGATTCTCCGTTCCTGGACAAACAAAGATAGCCACATGAAATGTATTGACTACCTGATCCACACTATGTATTAGTCTGCATCATTAGTTTAAAAACTACATGCTGCTTTGACTGGCCTGTGTTCCCCAGTCAAAGCAGCATGTAGTGTCTTAGACCTCGTTCACACGAGTGCTGTTTTCGCGCATTAGAGGCACGTGAAAAGAGCACATCTGTAAGAACCAATGGTTTCCTACAGAAGCGTTCACATGAAGGAATTTTAGACGCGCTAAAAACTCGCAGCAATCAAAGATAGGACAGTGACTGCAAACTCACATCTAAGGTCCGTGGTATAAAAAAAGATAGGACCTGACCTATCTTTGGTGTGTGCTGCACAGGAGTTTCCATTGACTCCTATGGAAGCAGGAGTCTATGGAAACTCCTGCGCAGAAAAGGACTCCTATGGAAGCTGGATAACACGCACCATGCACCTTGGATCGTGTGAACTGGCTAATTAAAATGGATGGAATTCCCACGTTCACATGATCTTTAGTGCAGTATAGCCACGATCTTTTCACACGCCTATACTGCGCTAAAACAGCGCTTGTGTGGGCGAGGCCTTAGACTATTAATGCATACTAATATACAGGGTGCATCAAGAAGTCAGAGAAGCGGTGCTGCCATCCTTGTTTGTCCAGGACCGGAGGGTCATTTTAACAATGAACAGCCAATGAACACTTAAATTGACCCTCCAGTTCCAAGTCAAAACTCTGTCCGGAGGAGGTAGGGGATATATTACCTGCACTTGTTCTTCTGTGTCGTTTCTCCAATTTGCTGGTTTCTGGTCCTATTTTTAGTTGACACATACCTTCAGACTACCTAATCCGCATAGTGCATTACTAGTGTTAGACTACCAGTGCATTACATCTGCTCTGCGATTGGCCAGCGCTGCTCACATGATCAGCATTGGCCAATTAGAAAGCAGTGTACAATGTGCATTAACTATATAGACATTTGTGGCTGCCATCTTAAAATGTAGATTTAATGAACGGATGGTAGAGAAGAACAAGTGCAGGGGACATACCCCAGCTCTCTCTGGTCTTGGTACAGAATTTTGTATCAAAACTGAAGGTTTACTTTAAGTCATTGCACTTACATTAGGTCTCATCAATGAAGCAACCGAACTGCTACATGGGACCACAATAGAGTATTTAAAGGGATTGTCCACCAGGTGATAAATGTTTGATCGCTGACATCCCAAGGGAAATTGAACACTCACTACCAAGTTCCTCCACAGATCATCGCTGAGCATTGGGCATTCCAACAAAAGAACAACCCATTCAATTACTTAAAAATAAAGTCTCCAGATTTTATGAAAGACACCACAATAAATGAGCCTTTTCCTTGAAGTTCTCAGAGCTAACTGGTTCCAGGCAGGGTTTTTTTTTGCTAAAACAAAAATAGCCTAAAATAGATGGAAAAATAAGGGTTTTGGATTCTCTTCCTAACCTAAATCCTTTCTCTGTCTCTGCGGAATTGAAATTTGTATTTTTAATGTCGGACAAGGCCTCCCATCCTGGTGTAACCACATCAAGGCAGGAGCCCAGTATAATTCATGTGTACACGCTTGACATAATTGGGGTGGGAGCGCTGCGCACTATCAAAGACGTGAGGGGGAGGGATGTTTATTCTGGTAGCACATTATGAAAAGTGGAACTGAATTTCGGAATCGTACCATACGTCCAAACAGCTGGATCTTGAAAGCCGTAAGCTAAACATAGTCGTTTACATTCTGAAAACACCGCTGGATGGAGATCGGCTCTGATCAGATGAGACTGTTGGGTGTTAGGGAGTCTCTCCGGGATATAAGAGAGTCTATGGAGGGGCTGATAAGCAAGAGGAACAGACTTGAGGGAAACAGAAAATTAGCATCCTTAGAAAATACTATTTTCATGCTCGGTTTTAAAATGAGCTTTGTAATTAGTCACAACACACATTTAAAATGACATATGCTAAAACTTTGTTCATAAAGGGGCTGTCCACTTTGAAAAATTCCTTTTTGACAGAAGGGTACCACAATCAGCTGTACTCTAAGTGTTCAATTTCTCTGCAGCACCCCCACAGGTGAAATGCAGCATTACACAGTTCTTTTTGAAATAGGTTGATCGCACTGTTGATGACCTGTCCTCAGGATAAGTCATCAATAGTTAAACAGCAAGGGTCCACTACTGGGGATCCTTGCCGATCAACTAATTCCAAAGCCTACTGTCAGTGCGGACATCGCTCGAAGCAGATAGTGCTGTCTATATTACAGCGGCCAGGGATGGTACTGCAGACACAGCTCCTACTGAATTCTATATAATAGCAACCTGGGCCATTGCAAAGTTGACAACACTTTTTGCTTTCAGTTATGCCTGTACTGATGACAGCCTGGTGATCAGCCGATTGGCCGGGATCCCAAGTGGTGGACCCCGCCAATCAACTATTGATGACCTATCCTGATTATCAGAGCTGCATAACAGGACTAAAACATGCCCATGTGAAGAAGCCCTAACAGAGTAATTATTCTTTAAAGCGACCCTCCGGTCTCAGGGCAACATTTGCCTAGAGACCGGAGGGGGGAAGTTCTATTAACTGGTGCCACTGATCCATCTTATACTTGGATCCCTGTTCAAGCATCAAACATGGCTAAGGTGCTCTTGTCATTAATTGATGCACTATGTATGGTACAGCTCCAAAACCAAGTTCAGTACATAAATACAGCCCCAGAACCAAGCTCAGTACGTAAATACAGCCCCAGAACCAAGATCAATACGTAGATACAGTACCAGAACCAAGCTCATAACATAAATACATCAACAGAACTGAGCTATTGTGTTACGGAGGGTGCCGATGGACTGGTAGTGGCAAGAGTGGAGGTTGGGGGAACATTATAGAACTTGCCTTGGCACCCATAGAGCTTGTCTCATCTCTTCTTTCTACTTCCAAGCCTTTGCAACCCAGTTTGGAGGTCTGTGCAGGTCTTCTGCCCACAGAAGGAAGAGACATGATCATAAAAAGCTATAAATTCACTAAGAGCATAGACAGCTCGGGACAGCAGGGTATTAAAGGGCTGTGTTATGCCTGGTGCATCGAAGCGACTGATCAGTCATGTGAAGACGAGCACCTGAAGCCAACCATTCCTGGTCACAGTCACTGCTCTGAAAACAATGTTAAGTAAATAGCAGTTTGCAGGTGGACGGAGGAATCTCCATCCCCAAGATACCCCCACCCTTCTGCTGCCAACGAAACCCATAAAGGACTCCATTAGTGGGTACTTCAATGCGCAGGGAATTATGTTAAAAGCCTCTGCCTTCCCATCTCAAGACATTTCTTGCACAAAGTGGCGATTCTGTTATTGTGACCCGAGGATGTTAGTTCTGAACTAATGTTACATTATATATTGTCCGGCTTCCTCTCTCCTGCTACTAGGTGACCAGGTGTTCCCACAATGTGCTCTGAGGGTGCCTTCACACTTGCGATCGCGATATTACTGCGGTTTTTAAACGCAGATGCCAATAGGACTTTATAATGTAAAAAAACGATCGCACAAAAATCGCAAAGCAAAAACTTGCAATTCATGTGCGGTGCGTTTTTAACATTAGGAAGTCCTATTGATACTTGCGTTAAAAAAACGCTGTGATATCGCGATCGCAAGTGTGAAGGCACCCTTAATTGTCATACGGTATGGCACAGTTTTGCACTGCAGTGAATGGGAGTTTATGAAGGCCATTTAATGCCCTATTTGTTCTTTTTTTTGTAGCACTTTTTGGGCATTTTTTCATTATCCTGTTCTAGATATATCTGTGTCTGAGAAAGTTGGGTGATTGCCAAACTTTCTCAGTACGGGGTTATTCAGACAAATACGCTTGCCTCAGCGTAACATATGTGCGCAGTAAACAAGCTTGATTTGCGTGCGTAGTGCCGCATAGTACTGTACTTTTTGGTGCATGCAGGGCCTATTTCAGAGGCGTAACTTGAAGCTCCTGGGCCCCAATGCAAAATTTATAACAGGGCCCCAACTATGATGCTTTATTTATAGTACTGGGCTCCCTATGTGGAGAAGAGAGGCCTTATGGGCCCCCTAAGGCTCCTGGGCCCGGGTGCAACTGCATCCCCTGCATTCCTTATAGTTACGCCAGTGGCCTATTTACATGTGTGTGCAAAACTCCCCCCCCCCCCGATTTAAAAGGCTACTTAGCTTAATGAGGTCCAGATGTATTCTGTTTTTCCGAATTGCACAACGTATTGCGCATTTACACGCATATCTGCCCACCTCCCACAGATTTCTATGAGGGTCAACACGCAGAAAGATAGAGCAGGTCCTATGAGAATGAACCCATATGGTCGTCTAAAGAAGTCCTAAGGCTACATTCACACAAACGAGCGAGGAATTTTTCATGCAAAAATACATTGAATTACTTTTGTGAAATTGAGCTCCTCCAGCGCTTGCTTCACGTGCGTCAGAGGATGCAATGTATATTACTGTCCCATTGAAAACAATGGGCGATGCATTCTGAGAGACGCAAAAACAATAAGACACGCAGCAATTTTTTACCTCACAGCATTCAAAACAATGGAATTCATATTTGCGTCTCGCAACACACAAAACTCACGCAAGATTCACGCTCATGTGAATGTAGCCTAACAGATATGAGGCTGCATCCGCTCGGGCTACAAAATCTCGCTACAAAACATCGCTCATGTAAAAGAACCCATTGGAAACCATGGGCTTCACATTGGCCTCATGGGCCTCATTCACGTTTATGTATGCAACTTAGGTCTGTGAAAAAAGCACTCTTTTCAGTATGTGCGTATTTGGTGCATATGCATATTTTTTATGTGTGTGATGCATTGGATTCACTGTGTTTTTCATGTCCGAAAAAAAAATACGCTTGTAAAAAACGCATATCTGAATGCACCCATTTAGGTCAGTGTGTCCGTTTTTAGTATGTATGCAGTCAATGAAAAATACTGGCTGAATACGGACATAAAATACACCCGTGTGAATGAGCCCTTAGGCTATTGCTGCATGGCAGCTTTGGTTGCGACACGGGTCAGGTGGTCAGAGATTGCAGTGTAGCCCTGTGAAATGACAGAGTAATAGAAGTCAACACAGTTGTGTGGGTTTACCATAACTACAGCCCACCTATTCAAGAAATCCAAATTTGCAGGACTCCATGCTATCGGTGGGTTGCAATCGCAGCAACTTGGTGAGTTGCCATACAGCTGCATTAATTTCGATCATAGTTTTCTGGGTTAACTGTAGCTGATAAGGTGTCGCCATCTAGTGGCCAAAATATAGAATTTCACTTTGCCAGCGTGCACTGATTTCGACACAATGTTTTAGAAAGGACTAAATCCCATATATTTATCCATGCATTCTTATTCCCAAATATCTGGACTGCATGCTTCCTTAGAATTTGTTATCTCTGGTCCCTCCTCAAGCTCCAGTACCCAGGGAATTCTGCTACCTCCGCACCACCTGACAGCTACTACATCATGAATCAGGCTGCTTATCAAACTTTTCAGCTAGAACATTGATGACTAATAACATAACTGTGAGAGACAATCTATAGGCAGGTGCTGACATTGATGATGATCTGAGGAGGGCCATCAAAGACATCACACACAGTGATGTATGACGCAGTTTTCAGGCGCAGCCCTGCATGTCTTATAGGGGTTGTCCCGCGCCGAAACGGGTTTTTTTTTTCAACCCCCCCCGTTCGGCGCGAGACAACCCCGATGCAGGGGTTAAAAAAGATCACCGGACAGCGCTTACCTGAATCCCCGCGCTCCGGTGACTTCTTACTTACCCGGTGAAGATGGCCGCCAGCATCTTCTCCCTCCGTGGACCGCAGGGCTTCTGTGCGGTCCATTGCCGATTCCAGCCTCCTGATTGGCTAGAATCGGCACGTGATGGGGCGGAGCTACACGGAGCCCCATTGAGAAGATAAGAAGACCCGGACTGCGCAAGCGCGTCTAATTTGGCCATTAGACGGCGAAAATTAGAATGCAACCATGGAGACGAGGACGCCAGCAACGGAGCAGGTAAGTGAAAAACTTTTTATAACTTCTGTATGGCTCATAATTAATGCACGATGTACATTACAAAGTGCATTAATATGGCCATACAGAAGTGTATAGACCCACTTGCTGCCGCGGGACAACCCCTTTAACGCATGTCTTCAGACTAGTAACTACATGCTTGGAAAATCAAAACTTTCCTTATTTGTTTTTTTCTATCTAGAAGCACAAAAACATAAAGAGTGTGGGTAGAGCAACTGCATCTCGTGCCAGAGGTAGGGGTTTCTGAATGTGCTAGTGGTGTCTTTACGCCCGGGCAGCAGGGGTGTGTGCCACAAGCCTTTTCTTCAGTGAGCAAGGTGCATCACGTAGCGCTATAGGTGATCTTCTTGCAAGGTGATCTATCATCTCATAGCCATAACAGAGAGGCAGGTACAAAAAGCGTCTCTCACTCTGGAGGACCTGACGCATTTGGGTTTAACACATATAACCCATTGACTCCCATAGGCACTGTGTACTGCTTCATTTCTCCGGTGCGGGTGCTGCAAATGCAAGGGGCTGGAAGGAACTCCCTGCTTCTTCTACTGAAGGCTTGAGCGACCGCTGCTATTGTAGTGTCCCAGAACATCATTCTGGACCCCTCCATATTGTCATACATGTCTGTCTTATGTGGATACACTGTGCAAAACTGTCATGTCTATTTTCTGTATGTGTGTTGCACAGCTGCAGCGTCTGAAGGGTTAACTCCATTAAAATCATTGCTGGTGAGCTCTGCTGCATGTTGAATGTATCTATCTTGCAGTGTCATATGACATGGTGTGGATGAATCTATAAATATGAGTGATTGGGTTCCAGAAAGAAGTTCTGCTTTCGCTTGCTGCCTTCTGAGGAGCACCCATTTACCACCTGAGGGTTTGCTACCACAGATGGCACCATCAGCGTTGTGTTGCTGAAGATGGAGGAAAAGAAAAGACTACCCAACCGTATGTGAAGCGTATAGGAGTTAGTGAGCCTAAATGTCCCGTCCCAAAAGTCCCAACACAAGAGAGCCTTTTTTGTAAGTAACTAGCCCAGCTAGTGACAATTTAATTTTCTACAACTAGATCAGAGCAGAAGTCTACCAATTCTTTGAAGATAATTCTAAGTATGTTTTATGATTCCTATGCGGCCGTCTGAAGTCTGGATCCCCGTATAGTGGTACACCATTAACTGACACCCACACGTACTGAAGTCTATGAGAGCGGGGTGATCATTACTGCCATTCTGTGGCCATTGACTTCCATGTCAAGTATTGCTGAATATTTACTAAGTTTTCCTGCTCTGTAAACTCTGCCTGCTGAAGTTTGTTGTATTGTATTTGAAGAGTCTCTAGTAAAGCTTTTACCCCCCCCCCCCCCCCCTCGTTCCGGAGGACCCAAGGATTTATGCGCTGTGTGAATGCTGGTGTATGGAACAGTGGCGTCACGAACTGACAACTACAAGCCCCCTCATACCTGTTTATTCCACGTAAAGTTGTAATAGTTTACCACAACTGTAGTGGCGGTCACTCACTGGATATATATATTATTCATATATCCGTTACACTACTCCAACAACCTTCGGGCTAAAATGTAATGTGTATATGTGTAATTTAAAAGGGCATTCCAAGCATTTAACCCCTTTTGCAGTATTAATGACCTATCCTCAGGATAGGTCATCAATAGATAATTGGCAGTAGTCTGCCACTTAGGACCCCCTAGTGGTCAGCTGATTACTGCCCCCACACACATTGCAGTGGGGCGGACGCCCACATTGGGGTCAGATTTGAAAGTGTAATACAAGGTATAGCTCCCATTGATTTCAATTAAAGCTATCTTTTCTATTACACTTCCGGCTCCGGGCCCAATGCAGACAGAGGTGTCAACATATGGCTTGCTGCAGTGAGTGTGGGGGCTGACCACTGGGAATCCCAAATGGCAGACCTCACCAATGAACTATTAATGACCTATCCAAATGATTGGTCATCAATACTGCAAGGGGTTAAATGTCTGAAATACCCCTTTAATATTTGCTCTATTTAGGAGTTGAGTAATACAAATGTTTATGTGATGCTGCCCTCTAGTGTGAGTTTTGTGTAAATGTATGAGGTTCAAATAAGGGAAATGGAACAATACCTCTACAGCGCCACCTATTGGAAGGCAGCATTCCTGCAAGTCAATGTTAGACTCTTTGTACAAGCCTTCTAACAATCACTGGGAATTAAAAGCCAAGACAGAATCCTGTTTCGGGGTGTTTGCCCCTCATCAGTGTGCAGTAGGTTTCTGGCTTGGCTAGCGAGATGTCTGTGATGTGGAACAGGAGCGCTATCTTTTCTCCTTAGGTCTCTTTTACACAGGCTACAAAATCTGGCTACAAAATCATCGCTATAAAATACATGTATGTGAAGCCCATGGTATCCAAAGGGTTCTTTCACATGAGAGATGTTTTGTAGCCTGAAAGAATCCATTGGAAACCATGGGCTTCACATATATGTATTTTATAGCGATGATTTTGTAGCCGGATTTTGTTGAAAGAGACCTAAGGAGAAAAGATAGCGCTCGTGACCCACATCACAGGCCTCTCGCTAGCCAAGCCAGAAACCTACTGCACACTGATGAGGGGCAAACACCGCGAAACAGGTTCCTGTCTTGGCTTTTAATTCCCAGTCATTGTTACAAGCTTGTATAAAGAGTCTAACATTGATTTGCAGGAATGCTGCCTTCCAATAGGTGGCGCTGCAGAAGTATTGTTTCATCTCTTTTATTTGCATATTACCCAGAGGAGCATGGATGGCCTTATAAGTCTCCTCACTCACTCAACTTCTATCCCTAAGGAGAAAGATAGTGTTCCTGTATAAGGTTCAGCACCCTCTGGTGGAGCTTTGCTTTAGGGCAGAATGATTCAGCAGTTTTTAGTCATTGAGTGAGATGTGCAGGTAGCTTAATCATTGGTCCTGAAATGGGGATAAAGAAAACTGGTTCTTGGGCAAGAGTGATGCAACGAAAGAGCATTTAAAGTGACGGAGGCCGCTTAAGCAAAGAGCGGTGACAGCAACTTTAAAATTGATTAGAGAGAGGACCATAGAGACTCAGGGACCCTTGAAAAGTATGTGCAGCGGCCACTGCACAGATGAAGAAAAGATGCAAGAGAAGCGAGTCACGGAGGGTAACAAACGTTGGGCCAGTCTTGTGTGTAAGCTGAGGAGTTAGAGGTCTCCACCAAATAGAGAAGATATTCTGGGGAACAGTGTGTGCAAGTTGGCGAATACTTCGGAATGAACCAAGAGATGTGAGCATTACAGAGAGTCATGACAGCTGGTGATTGGTGTGTGCATGCCAAAAAAAACGAGAGACCATTGAGCTACCAATGCTCAACCAAAGAAAGACCAATCCTTTCAGGCCATGAGCCCAGTTGTAGACACTACTTTGAAGTATTAAACCTACAGTACCCAAGCTTATGGTAGTTCGAGAGCATTTCTAGCTAAAGGTTAATATGTTAAAGGGGTTTTCCAAGGAAATACGATCACATATCCGCAAGATAGGTCATCAATAAGGCTGGGGCCCGCCACTCGGAATTACGGCCAATCAGCTTACCGGGCGTCTGCTGTCAGTGCCACAGCGCAGAGTGAACGGAGCAGAGGTACGTAGCGCTGACCTCTGCATAGTGGCTGGCGCTTGTAATTGCAGGCACAGCTCTCATTGCAATCAACAGAGGAACTGTAACGGAGGAACTGAGCACTCCAGCGACGCCGTCCAGGAAAGTGGAAAGATGGACGTGGAACCCAGACATCCGTGGCATCTCTGGGGATCATATCATGGGAGAGTATGCGGTCCCCCCTGACTGGTCTATGAACTCAGAAAGCGGTGAAATTTATGTCTCGCAAACCTTCAGGAGACAAAAGACCTAGTTTACATTAGGACTCTAACGTATCAGAGACATTGCTTTTTGTTTCCCCCAGTTAAGCCCCTGCTACAAAGACTTTAAAGTAATACCCCTTTAATAATTGTTTTTTATGTTGAAAAGTTTATTACAGTTATGCAACGTTTATAATGTTCAAGCAATGAGCAGGAGGAGAAGTAAAGGCGTATACATGTTTAAATTTCACTTGCTCATGCTTTCTAAAGTAATTTCTTCTTTTAAGTCATTCATTATTCAAATGCATATTTATTTCTAGTTTAAATACAATTAATTAATGCTAATAAGTGCTAACTTAGAATGCTAGCTTAGTAAAGTCACTGTATGCATGAGACTGTGTGCATGGTATGATTGCTTTAATTGTGTATGACTGCAGGTCTCTTGTGTTCCCCTTAGGCTGCATTCACACGAACGTATATCGGCTCGGTTTTCACGCAGAGCCGATATACGTTGTCCTCATCTGCAGGGGGGGGGAGGATGGAAGAGCCAGGAGCAGGAACTGAGCTCCCGCCCCCTCTCTGCCTATTCTCCACCCCTCTGCACTATTTGCAATGGGGAGAGGCGGGGCGGGGGCAGGGCTAATTCTCAGAATGCAGCCTTAAGTCCAGTTTTAGTGTTTGAAGCCCGTTCTAGCCTGTCTCAGAGTGCGGGGCTTTTCATTCACCTCTTCTCAAATCATGGACAGCGGTATTGACGCAAGCTACTGACTGCTCCACTGATATTTTTGCTCTTTTTCCTGCCAGACACCCTTTCAGATTTTTGTGTATGGTAACAGATTGTTTCCTTCTCAGTAAGAAACAGTGATTCCACTGATCTTACATCTCTAGCCTTTGGAGCAAAGTTATGTAGGAAGCTCCACAGCAATACTAGTGCCTTTGGATTCTGTCCAGCCTAGTAGATTTTTATCAAATGTAATTGCAAGTCATAGTCCTTTAGACGCTGTCATAAATAAAAAGCCACACATAGAAATGACACTTCATTTAGTCACAGTACACTTGGAGTGGGTAAATCCTAATACGGTACATAGGTGACCAGGGGTAGGAGTTGTCAGGACAGTGTCCGGGATATGGGGGTCCCTGAGATATCCCGCAACCCCTGTCCCTGCCTACTTGCCCCCCTGGGCTAACCCCCAGGGCGACAACTGGGCGACGGTCCCTACCCTCACTAGGGAAGCGGGACACGGGAGACAAACAGACACTGAGACAAGCAACGGTAGAATGGTCAGACAATCCGGGTAGGCAACAAGAGGGTACGCAGTACGGAGGGGTCAGGCAAAAACGTAGTCAAGTCCAAAAGCAGGTGTCAGAAAAGCCGAGGTCACAAGAGCAGTCAGGATAAACGCGGGTGCAGCTGGAGAACCAAACTAACACTGGCGAGGCCTGAGAGGAAAACACACCTATTTAAATGCTGTCAGCGCTCCCGCCCCAGAAGCTGATTGGGGCGGGGAGCCTGACAGCAGCAGGGCTAATCAGGGCGGTGCTGGGGACACGCCCCCAGTCTAGCTGCACAGACAGTTACTAGGGAAGCCAGCCTGGTAGTCAGGACACTAGAAGCACCGGCTGCCTCCCTAGCAACCCGGCGGCGACCAGTCTTACAGCGGCCCGGGGAGATCACAAGAACCGGGGTACCTCTGCGCCGCGCTCCTGCACCCCGGGTGGCCGGACCGGTGGTGCGGGCACGGCGGCCCCGAGAGTTGCCGGTTCTGACAGTACCCCCCCTTCTACGGGGGTACACCGGACCCCCATGGCCAGGTGCGGGCTTAAGCGGGAAAGCCCTGTGGAATGCCTGGACTAGGCGTGGCGCATGAACGTCCCTGGCAGGGACCCACGTCCTATCCTCAGGGCCAAATCCTCTCCAGTGGACCAGGTACTGCAGCCCACCTCTAACCCGTCGGGCATCCACAAGCCTTTCTACTTCATACTCCAGTTCCCCCTGTACCAGAGAGGGAGGAGGCGGGTTCTGGGTGGGGAGAACTGGAGTCACATACTTCTTAAGCAAGTTCTTGTGAAAAACCTTGTGGACCTTCCAGGGGTCAGGAAGTGCCAACTTATATGACACCGGGTTGATAACCTGAGAAACCGTAAATGGGCCAATGAACCGAGGAGCAAGTTTCAGGGAGGGAACCTTAAGTCTCAGATTCTTAGATGATAATAAAACCTGCTCCCCGACCACAAAAGGTGCAGAGATAGTACGTCTTTTATTTGCGTATTTACGCAGTTTCTCTTGGGAACCCTGAAGGTTCTTACGAACCTGGGCCCAAACTGTGCACAGTTCTTCGGCGGATATGTCGGCGGCCGGATTGTTCGAGACCAAAGGAGTAGAAAGCGAGAACCGGGGATGGAACCCATAGTTACAAAAAAAAGGTGACAGTTGGGTCGACGAGTTACCATGGTTGTTAATAGCAAATTCGGCGAGAGGTAAGTAGTTGGCCCACTGATGCTGGTTATCAGAGACAAACAGTCGCAGATACTGGATAAGTTCTTGGTTCATCCGTTCCGTTTGTCCGTTACTCTCGGGATGGAAAGCGGAGGAAAAGGACAAATTAACGTTTAGATTTTTACAGAAGGCTCGCCAGAAGCGAGCGACGAACTGAACCCCTCTATCAGACACAATATCCTCGGGGATCCCATGTAACCGAACAATCTCCTTGATGAACATCTCAGACAAAAGTTTGGCGTTAGGCAACTTGCCAAGTGGAACAAAATGAGACATTTTGGAGAAACGGTCAACTATTACCCAGATGACCGTATTCCCCAGCGAGGATGGCAGATCAGTAATAAAATCCATGGACAAATGGGACCATGGCCTGGACGGAATGGGCAAGGGAAGAAGAGGACCCTCAGGACGTCTCCTGAGATTCTTCCCCCTTGCGCAAACCGGGCACGCGGACACAAATACCCGTACCTCCTTGGCCATGTGCGGCCACCAATAGAGTCTGGACGCTAACTCCAGAGTACCCCTGATACCGGGGTGTCCAGCTAGGACTGAAGCATGTGTCTCCTCTAACACTTTCAATCTCAGTGACAACGGGACAAATAATTTGCCTTCCGGAAGGGCTTCAGGAGCAGATTGTTGAGCGGCGTGAATGAGAGGTGAAAGGTCGGAGGAGACAGCAGCGAGGACCACCCCAGGGGAGAGAATGCTCTCAGGCTCCGGCTCGGAAGGTTCCGGAGAGCCAAAACTCCTAGACAGGGCATCAGCCTTGACATTCTTAGAACCGGGTCTATAGGTAACAACAAAATTGAACCGAGAGAAAAACAAGGCCCAGCGGGCTTGCCGAGCATTTAACCTCTTAGCGGAATCTAGATAAGTGAGGTTTTTATGGTCAGTGAGTACCGTAATCTGGTGATGGGCTCCTTCCAAAAAATGCCTCCACTCTTCAAAAGCCCACTTAATCGCCAGCAATTCCCGGTTGCCTATATCATAGTTCCGTTCGGTGGACGAAAACTTCCTAGAAAAATAGGCACACGGTCTAAGGTTGGTGAGAGTGGAGGGACCTTGGGACAGTACCGCTCCCACACCAAACTCAGAGGCATCTACCTCCACCACAAAAGGACTGGACAGATCCGGTTGTACTAGGACAGGTGCAGACGAGAACGCCGCCTTTAGGGTATTGAAGGCCCTCAGAGCCTCAGAAGACCAGGTCCTCACATCTGCCCCCTTTCTGGTGAGGTCCGTTAGAGGTTTAGCCACCACGGAGAAGTCTTTAATGAATTTGCGATAGTAGTTGGCGAAGCCGAGGAAGCGTTGAAGGGCTTTCAACGACCCTGGCTGGGCCCACTCCGTGATGGCCTTCACCTTTTCAGGATCCATCTGGAAGTCGCATGGCGTGATGATATACCCCAAAAATGATATCTTTTGTACCCCGAAAACACATTTCTCGAGTTTAGCAAACAGCTTGTTATGTCTGAGTCGAGCTAGCACAGTCTGAACGTGAGTATGGTGACTCGGCAAGTCGGAGGAAAAAATCAAAATGTCGTCTAGATATACAACCACGAACACCCCCATGATATCCTGAAACACTGAGTTCATGTACCCCTGAAAAATGGCGGGGGCGTTACACAATCCAAAAGGCATAACTAGGTATTCAAAATGCCCGAGGGGCGTATTGAAGGCGGTTTTCCACTCATCCCCCTCCCGAATGCGGATGAGGTTGTATGCTCCCCTGAGATCAAGTTTGGAAAACCATCGGGCACCAGCGACCTGGTTGAGGAGGTCAGGAATGAGTGGAAGAGCATACTGGTTTCGGACTGTGATTTTATTTAGCTCTCTATAGTCAATACAGGGCCGGAGACCCCCATCCTTCTTCTCAACGAAGAAAAACCCGGCACCCACCGGGGATTCTGAGGGCCGGATGTGCCCCTTGGCCAGGCTGTCCTGGATGTAGTCCCTCATGGATTCTCTCTCTGGAACCGTAACGTTATAAATGCGGCCCTTAGGAAGTTTGGCCCCAGGAATCAAGTCTATTTTACAGTCCCATTCCCTATGAGGGGGCAGAGCTTCAGATAATTGTTTGGAGAACACGTCAGAAAACTCGGAGAGGTATTCTGGTAGGGGGCTCCCCTCGCAGGTGGAGACTCCCACCTTCACCGCACAAAGATGGTTGGCACAGCGGGGACCCCATTTTACCAGTTCCAACGTGTCCCAATTTACTACCGGGTTGTGCTCCCGGAGCCAGGGGAGGCCTAGGACGACGTCCACAGACAAATCTCTCATCACTAGAAAGGTGCAGGTTTCCACGTGTAAGGCTCCTATAGTAAACCTTACTTCAGGGGTCACCAGATTAACCACCCCTGCTTGCAAAGGAGTGGAGTCCACTCCTGAAACCAGAATCGGAGTTTCTAAACGTAACAAAACCCCGGACAGTTGAGCAACGAAATTAAAGTTAACGAAATTAGCCGCAGCCCCCGAATCAACAAAGGCTTGCCCAGTACGGTGGAAAGCATGAAATTCTAGGGTGCAAGGCACTAACATTTTGGACAACACAGGGAGTACCTTGGCTCCTAGACAGTCCCCCCGACAACTGCCTAGGAGCGGGAGTTCTTCCTGCCGTGGCTTCTTAGCGCAGGTAGCAATGCGGTGACCCGGCTCCCCACAGTAGAAGCAGAGGTTCTTCTTCAGGCGGTGTTCCCGTCGTTGCTCGGGGTTCACGGCTCCCAGCTCCATGGCCTCGGTGGTGGGAGGGTAACAGGTCGGGTCAGTCGAAGAAGTAGACGTGGGGAGTGGGGTGGTCCGAGCGGCGTGTCTGGCCCTCAAACGTCGGTCGGCTCGAATAGCCAGCGACATGGCTTGCTCCAGGGTTTTAGGCTCTGGGTGGGCCACAAGTAGGTCCTTGAGACCCTCAGACAGACCGGTCAAAAATAAGTCTTTTAGGGCGGCATCGTTCCACCGGGATTCCGTACAATGTTGACGGAATTGGGAACAGTAGTCCTCCGCCATCTTACAACCCTGGCGCAGGGCCAGAAGTTTGGAGACTGCGTAGCCCGCCCGGTCGGGTTCGTCATAAATTTGACCCAGGGCGGAAAAAAAGGCGTCAAGGGATAGTCGGGCTGGAGAGCCAGCTGGTAGCGAGAAAGCCCAATTTTGGGGCTCTCCCCTCAGGCGGGTAATTACGATTCCCACTTTCTGGTATTCAGTACCAGAGGAGTGGGGGCGGAGATCAAAGTAGAGCTTGCAGCTCTCTCTAAATGCAAAAAACTGATCTCTCTCTCCGGAGAAGCAATCCGGAAGCGTGGCTCGAGGTTCTGACATCGTTCCTGGAGCGGACGAGGGCTGCATGGGACCTGCAGCTGCCACTTGTTCCCGTGGCTGCAAGCGGGCTGTTAGGTCCTGGGCAAGGGTCGTAAGGACCTGGACCTGGTTCGCTACAGCCGCCACGGCCTCCATCGAGGGGCTCAAAGTTGCCGGGCGGATGCAAGGGTCTGACCTTAGTTCGGCCAGTGTTACTGTCAGGACAGTGTCCGGGATATGGGGGTCCCTGAGATATCCCGCAACCCCTGTCCCTGCCTACTTGCCCCCCTGGGCTAACCCCCAGGGCGACAACTGGGCGACGGTCCCTACCCTCACTAGGGAAGCGGGACACGGGAGACAAACAGACACTGAGACAAGCAACGGTAGAATGGTCAGACAATCCGGGTAGGCAACAAGAGGGTACGCAGTACGGAGGGGTCAGGCAAAAACGTAGTCAAGTCCAAAAGCAGGTGTCAGAAAAGCCGAGGTCACAAGAGCAGTCAGGATAAACGCGGGTGCAGCTGGAGAACCAAACTAACACTGGCGAGGCCTGAGAGGAAAACACACCTATTTAAATGCTGTCAGCGCTCCCGCCCCAGAAGCTGATTGGGGCGGGGAGCCTGACAGCAGCAGGGCTAATCAGGGCGGTGCTGGGGACACGCCCCCAGTCTAGCTGCACAGACAGTTACTAGGGAAGCCAGCCTGGTAGTCAGGACACTAGAAGCACCGGCTGCCTCCCTAGCAACCCGGCGGCGACCAGTCTTACAGCGGCCCGGGGAGATCACAAGAACCGGGGTACCTCTGCGCC
Source organism: Eleutherodactylus coqui (assembly GCF_035609145.1). Lineage (NCBI taxonomy): Eukaryota > Metazoa > Chordata > Amphibia > Anura > Eleutherodactylidae > Eleutherodactylus > Eleutherodactylus coqui. Next base: position 194,418,710 of record NC_089839.1, read on the forward strand.
GCGCTCCTGCACCCCGGGTGGCCGGACCGGTGGTGCGGGCACGGCGGCCCCGAGAGTTGCCGGTTCTGACAGGAGTTGTGTTTACAGGTTTCGCCTTGCACACTCTGTGACTGTGCAGTGTTGTTCTTAAAGAGGATGGAAGTAATACACTTAAGACGGTCCGACTCCGGATGTATACACTCTGTTTTGAAGGCGCCGGGGGTGGCTTATTTTTAAGTAAGGAGGAACTGTAGTGGCCCAGTACATTATCCTGGTCCCCTCCATAAATGTCATATATGTTTGTCTTGTGTTTATCCACTGTGCAAAACCTGTCTTGTTATTTCCAGTGTGTGTGTTACACTGCTGTTAAGGACATGGATTTGGGTCACTGGAAGTCCCTAACTACCTGCAACCCCTGTCCCTACCTACTTGCCCCCATAGGCTAAGCCCTAGGGTGACAACTGGGCGACAGTCCATAGACTAGCTAAGGATGCAGGGCAGAAGTCAGACTTACAGACAAAAATGGGTGACAAACAAAACACAAGGCAGGTCAGGCAATCCGGGTGGGCAACGGGAGAGAACGCAGTACAAAAGGGTCAGACAAAGGCGAAGTCAGGTTCAGAGCAAGTAAGTCACAACAGGGCAACAATCCAAAGGTACGCGGGTGTAGCTTGAGACAAGACATACACTGGCAAAGGTCTGAAGAAAACTGAGCAGCTTAAATGCTGTCAGAACTCCAACCCCAGCAGCTGATTGGGGGCGGGGAGCCTGACAGCAGCAGGACCCAGACATTAAGCAGAGAGTCCAGAGTAGAGACCCAGACCTCAAACAGCGAGTGCAGAGCAAGCACGCCCGGGTGTCATGGCAATGGGAATGCAGCGCGGGGTGGTAACCCGCCACGTCTCCTGCAACCCGGCTAACTAGGTGCATGTCCCCTGCATACAGGAGCGCGCTTGGAGCCGGCGTACTGGATCACGGCGGTCAGGGGAGGTCACCAAGACCGGGGTTCCTCTGCGCTGCACCTCGCAGCCTGGGTAATAGGACTGGTAGTATGGGCATGGAGACCCCCAGAGCCACTGGACCTGACACAGCTGCGGCGCTTGAGAGGCTAACTTTCATAAAATCATAGTCTGCCTGTGAATGTATCAGTCTTTCATGTCATGTGGTATGAGTGAGGGTATAAATCGGAGTGATTGAGAATTGGAAATGGGTCCATCTTCTGGAGTTGAGAGTGCCACCAAACACAGAGCCACATGGAAGACCCTTCAGCTTCCTTGTGGTGAAGATGGAAGAGGAGGAGAGACACCCCGTAGCGACTGTATTCTGCATGTGAGTGGAGTGAGCCCCAGCCAGAGAGTGAGCATTTGTGAGTAATCACTTTTGCCTGACAAGGCCAGTGCAGAGGTACTAGTCAATCCGTCAACTGTTTTTTCCTACACGGATGTCCAGAGCCAGGATCACCGCGTAGAAGTACTCTCCTTAAGCGTTACACCCACATGTCTCCAGAACAGGGTGCAAATTAAGAAAGTCAATAATTACTGCCAAAATGTCTGTGGAGTGACCCTTTCCTCCTCCGGAGTGTTCCCTTCCTAGGAACAGTTCCTGACAGATAACTTAGACCGATGTCATCCTGTGTTTCCTCCCTGACCTCTGATTTCTTTTCTTGCCTGCACTGTGAAGACTTTACCTTGATTGCTTTGTCATAACTGTTTTGTTGCAAATTTATTCAAGTAAAGTGTATACCGGGCCCTAACTGTTCCTAGGGACCCGAGGTACCAAAGGACTGTGTCTGTGATTATTTTCTGCTGAGCATTATACCGGTGTGTAGGAACGGCGGAGTCACCTGTGACAACTACTACCCCCATCATCCTGTGTTATAGGCATTCCCTATCCTAGGGGTGTTTTCGGTGTTCTGCAGACATACTCTGGCCTTGGCTGCGTGTTATTCCTCTGGGAAAGGAGTATGGTAAGTGCCGCCGTGATAAGCCAACACTTAACCTTCCCAGCTCCCCAAGTGTGTCAAGTATCCGGGGTATCCCTATGGGATGCTGCACTGGGGTCCTGAGCAGCGAGCCCCAGCCGATCAACTATTGATGACCTATCCTGAGGATACTTTATCCTGATGATTGCAGGAGGACCCAACAGTAGGATACCCAGTGGTCCTGCCAATCATAAGAAGACCCTTCCAACAAACAGAGTATGTCCGAAATCAAGGTGAGGACTTACTCATTATTTCACGAGAAGCCAAAGATTGCAAAAATTCAGACTGTGTTGAAAATTTTGCCATAATTGCAAGTTTGCTTGCAATATTTCTCTTCATGATTGATTTTACCTCAATCCTTTGTCAAGTTCATGCTGCTGCGGAGCCTTAATGATTGAGGGGCTTTTGCTGACAGATTCCTACTACTTTTCATTACACTGTACCGTACAGATAGTGAGACCATCAGCCAGTGACATGAGCGCATCCAGCCAATCCCAGGAACAATAAACATCTGAGCAATGAAATCTGATACATCCTGAAACTGGATAGCACTCAATAATGAACCGCACCTTCTGTGTAGGTAAAGTAGTGATAAGAGGGGACTGTGCAGTCACTGGGCAGACGTGAGGAAGTATCGCACAAAGACCAAACGAAGTAACAGGTACTTGGTGATCTTTCTTAAAGGGTTTGTCCAATTTGGATTACTGCAGGAGTCCCCTGGTGACAAGCTGCTGGGATTCATGATGGAACTCTACAGATAACCCTAAGGTTGGTCTCACATGACCAAATTTGAATTGCAGAGTCTGCACTCGCTGTCTGTGCAGACTTTCCACAGAAAAACGTGGACATTGAAAGGTATGTATTTTCGATTTTTCCTTCACGCTCGTGGATAAGAATTGCATATTTCGCGAACGGAAGAAAAATCACAGCATGTTCTATTTTACCGTGGAATCTGCATGGGCGGCCTCCATGGAAGTAAATGGAGGTGTCTGAACAGAAACCCATACACAATTAACATTCCGTATGGGCTGCGGATATACGCGTCATCGCTAACCGATAGCACAAGAAAAACAAAGAAAAAAAACCCCATACTACTAATAATTGCCTGCAAACCTCTGCGGTCATATGCAATACAGGTACTTGAAGTACGCAGGGTTCTTGAGCCCAGCCCGGTCTGCACATATGAACCAATAGCAAGGATGCCAGCCATAGATAAGTGCGCCACACCATACAGAAATGCAACCCCTACTGGCAAAGAAGTGGATTGCCCTTTATCACCACAGTGTGCCACACTGGCAGTATTATAGTAGTCATATTCTTGTATATAGGGGCAGTATTATAGTAGTTATATTCTTGTACATAGGAGGCAGTATTATAGTAATTAGATTCTTATACATAGGAGGCAGTATTATAGTAGTTATATTCTTGTACATAGGGGGCAGTATTATAGTAGTTATATTCCTGTACATAGGGGGCAGTATTATAGTAGTTATATTCTTTTACATAGGGGGCAGTATTATAGTAATTATATTCTTGTACATAGCAGGCAATATTATAGTAGTTATATTCCTGTACATAGGGGGCAGTATTATAGTAGTTATATTCTTGTACATAGGGGGCAGTATTATAGTAGTTATATTCTTGTACATAGGGGGCAGTATTTTAGCAGTTATATTCTTGTACATAGGGGGCAGTATTATAGTAGTTATATTCTTGTACATAGGAGGCAGTATTATAGTAATTACATTCTTGTACATAGGAGGCAGTATTATAGTAGTTATATTCTTGTACATAGGGGGCAGTATTATAGTAGTTATATTCCTGTACATAGGGGTCAGCATTATAGTAGTTATATTCTTTTACATAGGGGGCAGTATTATAGTATTTATATTCTTGTACATAGCAGGCAATATTATAGTAGTTATATTCTTGTACATAGGGGGCAGTATTATAGTAGTTATATTCTTGTACATAGGAGGAAGTATTATAGTAGTTATATTCTTGTACATATGGGGCAGTATTATAGTAGTTATATTCTTGTACATGGGGGGCAGTATTATAGTAGTTATATTCTTGTACATAGGGGGCAGTATTATAGTAGTTATATTCTTGTATATAGGAGCAGTATTATAGTAGTTATATTCTTGTACATAGGGGGCAGAATTTTAGCAGTTATATTCTTGTACATAGGGGGCAGTATTAAAGTAGTTATATTCTTGTACATAGGAGGCAGTATTATAGTAATTACATTCTTGTACATAGGAGGCAGTATTATAGTAGTCATATTCTTGTACATAGGGGGCAGTACTATAGTATTTATATTCTTGTACATGGGGGTCAGTATTATAGTAGTTATATTCTTGTACATAGGGGCAGTATTATAGTAGTTATATTCTTGTACATAGGAGGCAGTATTATAGTAGTTATATTCTTGTACATAGGGGGCAGTATTATAGTAGTTATATTCTTGTACATAGGGGGCAGTATTTTAGCAGTTATATTCTTGTACACAGGGGGCAGTATTATAGTAGTTATATTCTTGTACATAGGAGGCAGTATTATAGTAATTACATTCTTGTACATAGGAGGCAGTATTATAGTAGTTATATTCTTGTACATAGGGGGCAGTATTATAGTAGTTATATTCCTGTACATAGGGGGCAGTATTATAGTAGTTATATTCTTTTACATAGGGGGCAGTATTATAGTATTTATATTCTTGTACATAGCAGGCAATATTATAGTAGTTATATTCTTGTACATAGGGGGCAGTATTATAGTAGTTATATTCTTGTACATAGGAGGAAGTATTATAGTAGTTATATTCTTGTACATATGGGGCAGTATTATAGTAGTTATATTCTTGTATATAGGAGCAGTATTATAGTAGTTATATTCTTGTACATAGGGGGCAGTATTTTAGCAGTTATAGTCTTGTACATAGGGGGCAGTATTATAGTAGTTATATTCTTGTACATAGGAGGCAGTATTATAGTAATTACATTCTTGTACATAGGAGGCAGTATTATAGTAGTCATATTCTTGTACATAGGGGGCAGTACTATAGTATTTATATTCTTGTACATGGGGGTCATTATTATAGTAGTTATATTCTTGTACATAGGGGGCAGTATTATAGTAGTTATATTCTTGTACATAGGAGGCAGTATTATAGTAGTTATATTCTTGTACATAGGGGGCAGTATTATAGTAGTTATATTCTTGTACATAGGGGGCAGTATTATAGTAGTTATATTCTTGTACATAGGGAACAGTATTATAATAGTTATATTCTTGTACATAGGGGGCAGTATTATAGTAGTTATATTCTTGTACATAGGGGGCAGTATTATAGTAGTTATATTCTTGTACATAGGAGCAGTATTATAGTAGTTATATTCTTGTACATAGGGGGCAGTATTATAGTAGTTATATTCTTGTACATAGGGAGCAGTATTATAGTAGTTATATTCTTGTACATGGGGGGGCAGTATTATAGTAGTTATATCCTTATGTATAGGAGGCAGTATTATAGTAGTTATATCCTTGTATATGGGAGACAGTATTGTAGTAGTTATATTCTTGTACATAGGGGACAGTATTATAGTAGTTATATTCTTGTACATATGGGGCAGTATTATAGTAGTTATATTCTTGTATATAGGAGCAGTATTATAGCAGTTATATTCTTGTACTTAGGGAACAGTATTATAGTAGTTATATTCTTATACATAGGGGCGGTATTATAGTAGTTATATTCTTGTACATAGGAGGCAATATTATAATAGTTATCTCCTTGTATATAAGAGCAGTATTATAGTAGTAATATTATTGTACATAGGGAGCAGTATTATAGTAGTTATATTCTTGTACATAGGGAATCAGTATTATAGTAGTTATATTCTTATACATAGGGGGTAGTATTATAGTAGTTATATTCTTGTACATAAGAGGCAATATTATAGTAGTTAAATTTTTGTATATAGGAGGAAGCATTATAGTAGTTATATTCTTATTCATAGGGAGCAGTATTATAGTAGTTATATTCTTGTTCATAGAGGGCAGTATTATAGTACCGGTAGTTATATTCTTGTACATAGGAGGAAGTATTATAGTAGTTATATTCTTGTACATAGGAAGCAGTATTATAGTAGTTATATTATTATACATAGGGAGCAGTATTATAGTAGTTATATTGTTGTACATAGGGGGGCAGTATTATAGTAGTTATATTCTAGCACATAGGGAGCAGTATTATAGTAGTTATATTGTTGAACATATGGGGTAGCATTATAGTATAAAGCCTCTCCTCTCCATATAGGGAGACCATTACTATTAATAAACCATTAGAGTTGGAGGCCCTGTTACATATTTTTGCATTGGGGCCCAGGAGCTTCAAGTTATGTCTATGCTTGTACATAGGAGGTAGTATTATACACTAATTTAAAAAAAATCAAGAACCTAGAAGGAGTTGTTGGAATTGAATGAAATTTTTATATACGATTGATATAAGTATTAAAGGGGTTGTCCCGCGCCGAAACTGTTTTTTTTGTTTTTTTTTTGAAGCAAAACGACAACTCATTATTGGGCCTGCTTTTTATTTTTACAAACAGTGTAGTAGTATAGTAAAATAGTAAGAAAACTAGACATTCCCTTTAATCCCTTGATGCTACAGGATGTACAGTTATGTCCTGTACACCCCCCCCCCCCCTCGAAGATGAGATCGCGGGTTGCCATGCGGTCGCTATGGTAGCCAGGGGCCTTCTGAAAATGCAGAGTGCCTATCAAACCATGCCTGTGGCAGGGCTTGATAGAATGCCTGTCAGATGGCGATATTATGTAATGCTATGGCATTACATCATACTGCAGGAGCGGTCAAAGCATCGCAAGTTCTTGTCCCCTCTTGGGACAAAAAAAAGTAGAAATAAGTTTTAAAAAGTTTTACTAATTATTTTAAAAAAACGGTAATACAAGTTTAAAAGAAAACCTTTTGCCATATTTATAAAAAAGAATCTAAATAATAAAACAAAGACACATATTTGGTATCGCTGCGTCCATAAAAGCCCGATCTATCAAATTAATACATTATTTACCCCGCACGGTGAATGTCATCAGAAAAAAAAACACCAGAATTGCGCATTTTTGGTCACCCTGTCTCAAAAAGTCGTATGTATTCATAAATTGTACCAATAGAAACTACAGTACATACCGCAACAAATGAGCCCTTAGATAGCTATGTAGATGGAAAAGTAAAAAGTTATGGATGTCAGAAGACGTCGGCAGAAAATAATTTAAAAAAATTAATTATCTTTGAAAAAAAATAAAAATAGTACAGCAAAAAAAAAGCTATAAATTTGTATTGTAGTAATCGTACTGACCCATAGAATAAAGTTATCATGTCATTTTTGTCACAGTATGTACACCACAGAAACAAGACGCTCCCAAAGATGGAGGAGTTTCATTTTTTTTTCCATTTCATTCTACTTAGAATTTTGTAAAAGTTTTTCAGTACATTAAATAGTAGCATTAAAAAATACAACTCGTCACCGTAAAAAACAAGCCCTCAGACATCTAGGTCGATGGATAAATAAAGGTGTTCCGATTTTTTTAAAAGGGGAGAGGAAAAACCAAAAAGAGAAGAAAAAAAGGGTCCATGTCCTTAAGGGGTTAAAAAGGAGGAACTGGTAACTCAGACTCTGATCTTTATCAAATGTTGAAAAAAACCAACACCCCATGCAATTAGAGTTTTTGTGCTAACTGTCATAAGTCCACTGCCTACTTATCGTATTGGGGCGGTGTGTATTGTGTACTCAAGCATTCAGCCGCTTAGGAATGTCAAAATCAGAATCACTAAGGGGTCCAGTGGTCGGACCCCCAGTGATCAGACATTCATCCTGTGGATAGTAGAAAAGTATCTTTAGTGGTTAAACCCCTTTAAGGACAGATACGGATGAGCGTGAATTTCTTCCCTTGTAGGGCTGAGAAATTATTTAAGGTGTTGAATACTTTTGCAACCAGTTTAGTGTGTGAGAATTATAAAGTTTAGCATTCCTTTACCCTTATATCTTACAATAGGCTATAGTCACACAGGCGTTTTTAAAGGCTTATTCAGACGAGCGTATGCATGAATACGTTCGCCCATACAGAACGTATTTTTTCAGGAAGGAAGTTAGGAGATGGCAAGAAGCAGGCTGGGTCAGGAGGGTTGTCTTTTTTCCTTAAGGAGAGCACCCAAAAAGTGTGTGGAGACACCTAGGGTGTGCGTAGGTCAGGAAATGGTATAAACATCCTTTAGTTTCCATTGGTACCATTTTGGAGTTCATATGTCTTTTTGATCACTTTTTATTAACACTGAAACCGCCATGGGGACAGATCTGTCCCCTTGCAAATTTGTTCTTGTCATTAGTTTAATTTTTGATGCAGCGGGCTAGTTTTTTGTGACTTTTCATCACGTAAAGTCAACATCAATTTCCCAAAAATTTTGGGCGGGCAGTCAAATTTCCCCTGAAAAAATCCGCTTTTACCTAGAACTACCTTAGGGAAACCTTTGTCCTCTTAACAGTAATATTGCATTGTTTGGGATTTAATCTTCGTTTTAACTAGAATTTTGGTTAGAGTTCATTGTTTTTTTGATGTTATCATATTATTTGGTCTCAAATATCACTAATCGGAAGAACGAGTAAGGGGCAAGGTAGGCAAAATGCATAGCATAAGCATTTTTCCTTTCTATGAACCGTAATAACTTTTGTCATTTGTATGGTTTCTCTAGTTGAGTGACGGGTGTGTTGTGTGTTACACTATGGCTCGTCGACAGAGAGGATTGACACTAGCGGAGATCGTTGCCACATTGAATGACCTCTCTGAGAATGAATCTGAGGGTAACTTTTCTAGTAACGATGAAGAACTACAGTTGCTCACCTCAAGTTCTGACACGTCAGATGATGAAACCACTGTTTCTGCGACTACTGTACGAGGGCAGGCGAGAGTAGGTATGTTTCACCTTCAAAATGATATTGCCACAATTTTTTTTCAAAAATCATTAATTTTCAAGAATATTTTTACTTCATTTTTCAGGAAACAGGTTGGCTCGTAGAGCAGCAGGTTCAGCTCGTGGGACAGCTGGGCCGTCTCATGAGACAGCTGGGCCGTCTCGTGGGACAGCCGGGCTGTCTCGGACAGCCGGGCTGTCTCGTGGGACAGCTGGAACGTCTCATGGGACAGCCGGGCCATCTCGTGGGACAGTTCGGGGACGCCGAAGATGCAGTCGTGACGAAGATGACCCAACCTCCAATGAGCAGCAACCTACTGCGACAACAAGCAACTGCAGGCAGGTCCAGACTCGTTGTGGACTAGGTCTTAGTCGTGGCCATGGGCGTGCGTGCCAAACCATGACCGCAGAGAAGGAAGAGGGCACCGTTGTCCATGATGCTGTCGTCCCATGTGGACCCCTGTCTAAACTCCCTGTTGGGAAAGTTATCGCGAAGTTAAATAAGTACTGTTATCATGCAAAATATAAAACACAGAAAAGATCCGATAAAATTGCAGTAATGTCAAAAATAGCGCTGAGGACAGATGTGTCCCCTTGGCGGTACTAGGGGGGGCGCCCAACCCCAGCAGTCCTACTGTTCAATGTTTTCTTAGAGATGGGGTGACCAAAAAAGCTCATGCTTGACATTGTATATTCAGAAGGCTCCAAGCTTCCATGGCAACTTAACAGCACCCCATTATATAATCGCACACGAGGGGGAAGAGGAAACAGTTTGTACCTCTGAACCTCAATCGGGGCATTTAAATGCCACTATCAGGATGCACAGATGCATTCAGCGTGAGCGCTGATCATGGATGTTGCTAGTGGGTGTCAGCTGTAAGAAACAGCTAGCACTCACATTGTATGGAGGACTTGCAGGTTGAGACTGGAGATTGAGTGCTAGTGGAAGTCTTTAGCCCTCATATGACAGCACTTTAATAAAAATGGTTTTATGGAAACAAGCAGGAACAGCCAGTAGGTTATAGAGCAGGAGGAAATCAGCAGATTTATATATAGTGTTGTGGTTTCTTGGGCTGTTTCAGACGGTGAGACACTTCACTTCCACATACAGTATATACTCGAGTATTAGCCGATCCGAGTATAAGCCGAAACAATAAGTTTTTACCACAAAAAACTGGGAAAACTTATTGACTCAAGAATAAGCCAAGCTGTATTCAAGTATATACTAGGTAAAAACAAACCCTCCATACTCACCTCCCAGCTGGTTTCTGTGTCTGTGCGACAAGCTGCTTGAATTCTCCACGCTGTTATCCCCCGCCGTCCTCTCTGCTCGGCTCTGTCAGTGCTGTGTAAGTAAGTGCTGTGATTGGATTGAGTGCCAGCCAATCACAGCAGGCGCTCGATCCAATCACAGCGCTTACTTACACAGCACTGACGGCAGGGGATTTGAAAGCCAAGCAGGGAGATGACAGCAGGGAGAATTCTAAAGCAGCTTGATTGGCTGTGAATGATCGAGCACTGGCTGTGATTGGCTGACACTCGATCCAATCACAGCTCTTACTTACAAAGCACTGACGGCGAGGGATGTCAGAGCCGAGCAAAGAGGACGGTGGGGGATGACAGCGGAGAGAATTCAAGCAGCCTGTCGCACAGCCGCCGGAGTCACAGTCGCCGGCTGGGAGGTGAGTATAGAGGGTTTTTTTTAAGCCTTCCCTGACTCGAGTATAAGCCGAGGGGGGCTTTTCAGCACAAAAAAATGTTATGAAAAACTAGGCTTATACTCGAGTATATACATCTCTGCTTTGCTTCAAGATGCTCTAAACCAGAACATTCTTCAAATTCCGTAATCTGAAATAACTTGTTTTGCAAAAAAGTGAAGTAAAAAACCACCAGAAGTTTAAGGTTGCGTCCACAAGTGGAGTTTTTGTTGTGTTTTTCAACTGAGGGTACTACAGGGTAAGCAAACGACCCGCACAGTCCTGAATACCAGTCTATGAGCTCCTTGGGAGACATAGAGGATATTGTGCAGGAGAAAGACACCATCTTTCTCTGATTTACAGGCCAAAACTAGTCTGCCCAGCAACCGCTCATTTTGATTGGCTGCTTCCCTAAAAAAACCCTGATTGGTGGGGTGGGAGGAGTTAAGTGAAGCCCAGGAAAGTGAGCAGGGTGAAGGAGGAAGTAGGAGTGGAGTAGAGAAAGAGCGCGAAAGAGTAAGAAAGTGAGGAGAAGGTGGTGGTGCGGTGTTCGTCAGAGGTGATGGAAAGAGAAAAAGGGGTGAAATGCTGTAGTCAAAGTGTGGTTTTAGAACCAAATCTAATCGGTGCCAGGAGCTTCAGTGTAAGGGGCCAGTCCAACAAAGGGGAGGAGAAAATGCAGTAAACTGACAGAGAAGAATCCCCAGATATCTTAGACTGGTGGGATCCCTGTTCTAATCTAATAACAGCAGCAAGTGGTTGGTACAATAGATGCTGATGTTCTGTGCAATTAACCATCAGTGCATGTGTACATGAAACTGTGCAAAGTAGACTTGTTATTTTTTGTAAAACAGAAAGTAAACTTCGTACCTTTGGTTTACTTAAACAACTGGTTTGGTCTCTTCATTCTGTCAACACCAGATTATGTAATTCAAAGGGTACTGGCGTCACGAACTCTACTATGGTTAAAAAAAAAAAAACACTTTGACCTATCCCCCCATTTCTGCCACTGCACGCAGCTGGGCCAGGCCTTATCTTGTTAAGCTCAGGAAGGAACGGTGGAGCGCTGTGGACAACCAATTTATTAACCCGCTGTTACCCCTACACAAGACTTCGTGCTTAGTCACCGCAGTTCCTTGTGACTTTTTTGTTGCAGTTCTACAATTTAAAAAAAAAATCTTGTTATTTGTATAGGGCCTATGCTTTCAAGTAATTTATTACACCCCACCAAGCTGGGTACTCATTTTACCAACCTCGGAAGGCTGGAGGGCTTAGTTGACAACCTGAACCAAGTGGGGATTGAACTCACAACCTTCAGGTCATGAGTGAGAGTTTTTTGAAAACCACATGTATCGTTAAAAAACATTTTTTTCTTTTAAATGCATGTGGTTTTTCAATGCAGTTTTTAAGTACAGAACAAATGCAATTGAAAAACACAACAAAAAAGCCACATCTGAACGCAGCCTTAAAGGGGTTGTCTCGCGGCAGCAAGTGGGGTTATACACTTCTGTATGGCCATATTAATGCACTTTGTAATATACATCGTGCATTAAATATGAGCCATACAGAAGTTATTCACTTACCTGCTCCGTTGCTAGCGTCCCCGTCGCCATGGTTCCGTCTAATTTCGGTGTCTTCTTGCTTTTTTAGACGCGCTTGCGCTGTGCGGTCTTCTCCCTTCGGCTCCGCTCGGCAGCATCAGCGTTTTGGCTCCGCCCCCTTGTACGCGTCATCGCGTAGCTCCGCCCCGTCACGTGCCGATTCCAGCCAATCAGGAGGCTGGAACCGGGACACATCATGGGGCGGAGCTACGCGATGACGTGTACAAGGGGGCGGAGCCAAATTGCCGATGCTGCCGAGCGGAGCCGAAGGGAGAAGACGGATCTGCGCAAGCGCGTCTAAAGAAGCAAGAAGACCCCGAAATTAGACGGAACCATGGCGACGAGGACGCTAGCAACGGAGCAGGTAAGTGAATAACTTCTGTATGGCTCATATTTAATGCACAATGTATATTACAAAGTGCATTAATATGGCCATACAGAAGTGCTGAACCCCACTTGCTGCCGCGAGACAACCCCTTTAACTCTCAGCTCAGTCTGGGTTGACTGGGACTTCTCAGAGGAGATGGGTGAACGATGAGACGTAAGCTGTAATACCACACACAACTAGTGGACAGATCTGATGCTGTTTTTGAAATAAGTCAGCCGTGTTTTTGTAATCCTGTACAAGCCCCTTAAGTTCAGTATTTTGCATAGAAGGAAGTGGAAGACGTGTCAGCTGATAATGTGGTTTTCACCGCCACTTCAAGTACATTAACAAAATGTCTTGTTTTCATCTTTTTCGGAGGAGACGTTGTAAAACAATAAAGATCGCCTCGTTCAACGCCCGCAGGTTTGGGTTGAAGAAATGTACCAACAGCAAAGTATTCTCAATCATTTGCAAGGTAGGTACATTATACATATACACTGGCAATGGAGACCTAAGCACATAGGAAGTGACTGGGTACGACCAGGACTGGGCACTGTACCACTCAGAGGATGCCAGGGTGCCAGAATGGGTGAAGAACGCTACACAAGTCCAGACAAGTTACTTTATGTCATGTCAGTTGTGTAACTTTTTAAAAAATTTCCTTTACACGTGATTAATACCATTATCTTTAATGGGTGTCAGAAATTCTCATCAGCCATTTCTCACCCTTTGTTTCTGGGAAAGCTGGATGTCATCCAATAAGGTCATAACTCTAGATTCCAATAGAGTTTATACCCAACGTTGGCAGACTCCTGAATGGCAAATTCAACTTCTTGTGCAGTGATCCATTTTTGTGTTATTACATAACAAGGCACATGTGTCATTCTGGAAAGCTGGGTAGCAGCTGCTATAATGGTAGTCATATATTGACTTTTTCAGTAATAGACAAAGGGACGTGTTTACTTAGACCGGCGTTTTGAGTGTAAGAGTATTTGCGTACGCCTGAGTGCTGCATTTTTGTGGAATGAACAGTGCTTTTTTGCACGTGCATCGGTGTATGTTACTGCACTTTTTGCCCCTGCAAGGCATGTTCATTTGTGTGCAGAAAACAAAGATGCAACCATTGAAATGGCTTATGATTTCCAGATGTGTTCTTTTTCCAGCGCAATTACGCAGTGTTTCACACATCTCTTTGCATATTGCGCACACATTTGCACACCTCCCATTGAGTTCCAAGGAGACCTTTGGTGCGCACATACGCTGAGAATAGAGCATGTTAAACTTTTTTTGGCGGGACTGAAATATGCATTCAAAATACAACAATGTGAATGAACCCAATGAAATTAATGGGTTCAATTCTCTGTGTATTGTGCGCAAATTTTGCATGCATTAATATACCTATGTGAAGCCGGCCCAAATAAAGTTTGCACTGGCATAAATGCAACAAATGTATTAAGAGAAGCAAGCATCTTAATACATTTGTTGTATGTGGTGGCAAATCCATGTGCCAGACTGAAATCTACACCAGCTACAATTTACACCAGAATATAGCCAAGTGGCAGCACCAAGCTTAATCAAAAAGTTGCAATTTTGGTGCTTGGAAAGTGCAACTTTTTGTCTCCAGACTTCTGGCACAAGTATTATTTTAAACATGCCCCCGAATTTTTAACAACTTGGCTCAAGAGCTTATGTTTACTGAAAGTCCTATTCATTTCAGTGGTGGAGATTATCTTTCATGACATTTTCTGGTTTAGAAAACCCATTTTAACCCTTTCCAATCCACTGTTTGACATCTGAAGACATTATGATTTAAGGCTGTACAGCTCCGATGTTGGAAGACGTCCGTCGGGGTTCTCTTACTCTATATTGCCAGCCTGTCTGCTGTCGGAGCCTATCCAATGTGTCACCTCATGCAGTACTGGCTTTAGCCAGCAGATAGCGCCATTGTATAACAGCAGAAAAAGAGTAAGCCCCCTAGGAAAACCAGGATACAAATTGGATTGGAGAGGGTTAATAGAGGGGCATCTCCTATTCAGGAGCCTCATCTATTAATCTTAGCGAAGGTGAGTTACAAGGAGCATCTCTCACCATGCAGTATCTGCCAGGTCCGTTCTTTACATTGACAGCCCATTGATTTCGACTGGAAATATGTAATCCTTATTTTCACCTGTGGGGGCACTGCAGAGATATTTAACTGCTGCTTCCAGTTTTCCCACAGATAACAGCTGATCACTCCGGGGGTCCCTGTAATCAGTTTATAGTTTGAAAGATAAATTCTTACATGTACAGCAGTTTTTCCCAACTCCAGTCCTCAGGGAACCCAACAGGTCATGTTTTCAGCTTATCCTACAGTAAGAACACCTGTGGCAATGTCTGAAGCTCTGGCCATTATTCTATCACCTGTGCAATACTTAAGGAAATCCTGAACACATGACCTGTTGGGGCTCATTGAGGACTGGAGTTGGGAAACACTGATGTACAGAATACATAATGTGTAGCCGCTCCTATATAACCCTGATTGTACCAACGATCATACATTTATCACTTATCCTATCCTGTGGATGGGCACTAGATGTTTTTGGTTGGATAACTCTTCTAAAGAGGATCTGTCGCGTTCTCTGACCGGTGTGATGGGCCTAATAGCTTTACAGTCTCATCCCTGCTGATTTCTCCAGTAGTTTTACTTCTCTTATACCCCACCATTTGTCCGTAATCAATATGGCTATTTTCTGCGCCCGAACCCTAGCCTACTGATAAGTGGGCAATCTCTACCGACCAGTGTCAATCAAATGTCATATTGGCCATTGAGAACAATAATACATTTTTTATTTGTATAGCGCTAACTTATTCCGCAGCGCTTTCAAAGCATGGGGGGACACAAACAAGACAATTACATGTAGTATACACTCATTTGGAGAGAGACAGGGTGGGGGTGGTTCAGGAGGTACAGGGGCAGAGAGGAGGCATGGGGGAGCTGTATATGATAGGTAAAGTGGAAGGTGTGGGGAGCCATAGAGAGGTGCAGGGGGCATGTTGTGAGGGGGGGGCTGTGGGATTGGATCAGGAGATTTGGTATGCCTCCCTGAAGAGGTGCGTTTGAAGTTTCATGCGTCGGGGATTGTCTGGATGTTTTGGGGTAGTGTGTTCCAGAGGACTGCTACTGCTCTAGAGGGGTCCTGAAGGCGAGCATGTGAGGATCGAATTAGAGGGGCGTTTAATCTCAATGTGTTGGCTGATCGGAGTGTGTGGGCTGGGTGATGTACGGATAGGAGCGAGGCGAAGTATGGTGGCGCGGCACCATGGAGAGCTTGGTGGGTGAGGGTGATGAGTTTTAATTGAGTTCTGCAGTAGATGGGCAGCCAATGCAGTGACTGGCATAGTGCGGTCTAGAAGCGGCTAGATAGGAAGATGAGTCTAGCTGCCGCATTTAGTATGGATTGGAGAGGGGAGAGTATGGTGTGTGGAAGGCCGATGAGCAGCAAGTTGCAGTAGGTGAGTCGGGAATGGATGAGGGCGTTAACAAATGTCTTTAGCGTGTCCGTGGTGAGAAATGGGCGGATTTTAGCTAGACACTAGACTATTGTCAGGCTCTGAAAGTAACTGGAGCAATTGTAAAGGAATGGAGGGATAGATCAAAATTAAAAACATTCTGGGTAGGAAAGGGATCCAAATTGTGCAAAATTACTCGCCTGCCTTCTGTGAAGCCTGCCGCGGTGAATGGGTCCTCCGGGACCCGGCGCCGCTCTTCTGCGCATGCGCACCAGACGTATGACATTACGCACATGCGCAGAAGCCCGGGAGCCCCGGCAGATTCAAAATCTCCTGGCTCCTGAAGGTAGCCGGGAACCAGGAGCGGTCCCCGGGCCCGCAATCGCCGCTATCCACTGGATAGCGGCGATCGTGAAAAAGTTTTTAAAAAGTTTTTAAAAGTGTCAGTTTCACCTCCCCTCATGGATCGGATCCATGAGGGGAGGTGAAAATACTCACCTCAGGTCCTCCGGTGATGTCCTGATCTCCTGGGACCCGAGGTCCCCTTCTGCGCATGCGCACCCGATGTCAATCATCGGGCGCGTGCACAGAGGGGCTCGAGCCCCGGGAAATTCAAAATCCAATTGATAACAGTGATCATGTAAAGTAAAAATAAAGTGTTATAAGTAAAAAAAAAAGTTTTAAAAGTAAAAAAAAGTTAAAAAAGCTTACGTTTTCATCTCCCCTCACGGATCATATCCGTGAGGGAGGATGAAATTACATACCTAAGGCCCCAGGATTTATCCGTGGACTTAATCCCAGCTTCTGCGCACGCATCCGTCGCCAAAATGGCAGACGCATGCGCAAAAGCCATGGATTGCCAGGGTAATTTAAAAATCTCCCTGCTCCTGGCTACAAAACTTAGCCGAGAGCCTGGAGATTTCACAGAGAGTCGCAGTGAGCAGTTCCTGATCACGTGTTCACCATTATCCAATGGATAATGGCGATCACGTAAAAGTAAAAAAAGGTCAAGCTTCATCTCCCCTCACCAATGCGATCGGTGAGAGGAGATAAAACTTTTTACCAGAGGCCTCCGTATTTGAACCCCAACGCAATCTTCCTCCGTGTACTTTCCCGGATTCTGCACATGCGACCGCCGGCAAAACACCGGACACATGTGCAGGAATCGAGGAGACCAGGAAGTTTAAAATCTCCTTGCTCCCAGCGACCAATGGTCGCCGAGAGCCTGGAGCAGTGACCTTGTTGAGCGGTCGCCGGTCACGTAATAAAAAAGTAGCGATCTACCTTAGGCCGGTCTCACATGACCGGATAGGAATTACGGATTCCGCATGCTTCTGATCCACGGTAATATGCATATCAATCGCATTGGATTACACAATTCCGCTCACATTAGTGGGTCGGAATTACGTAATCCACTCGCAGAAAAGAGAACGCAGCAGGTTCTATTTTACTGTGGATATCCGCAACATAGAGGCCATTGTGCTCCATGGTCGCGGATATACCCCCAGCCCATACGCAACTACATTGTATACGGGCTGCGGGTACCCGCGTCATCGCTAAGCGACAGTGCAGGAAATACAAACAACAAAAAAAAAGTGTACTGCGAATGACTGCCTGTGTGAGTAGGCAATTATGCGCAGTACATTACGCGGCTGTACGCAGGGTCACGACCGGGCTCACAGCTGGGATTCGCTGCGGGCCTCCGCAAGCGGATTCCACATCTGGCCGTGTGAGCCCAGCGTTATTCAGACCGCTACCTGTAATACGTAATTTACAAGAAGCCCTGGGAACGCTCGCCTTCATGCAGTTCCAGGAGCAGCTTGTTGAGCGCCCTCTGTGTGAGACCGCCGCACCTCATCAAGCTTACGAAGACTCACAGTGCGCCACTTTTTACACCCCATACCTGCTGCTGAGGTCACGAAATACCCCCCAAAAAGCATGAGAGGAGGGGGAATACCCGGTTTTATTGCCCCATGTACCCATCCAAACCAGCCTCCGTAATTACCCCTGTCTTCGGAAATACCACACAGTTCACATTATTACTTTTATCTAAGATTTGGGAACGTCGAAAAGGGTGCGGGGGCGGGTGATATTTTTAGGGAGTCAATTTTTATTCCGTACAAGTGGGCAATGGGGCCAGGAATTTATTCAATTGTGCCCTGCAATCCAACGGGTGTTCCCTCCCTTGCCATGTTTCCTGTAAGTAGATTAGGGCCACAACGGGAATGTTTTTGAACACGGGACAAATGGGGGTATCCATTTTGGGGTGAACGTCTTCATTCCTGTGTACGCTGTACAAAAAAACTGATTTTAAATTGACAAAATTGCCAAAAAAATGAAAATCGTAATTTTTTCCTTCTGCTTTGCTTAGATTCGTTCAAATACTGTGGGGTCCAAATACGCAGAACACCCCTAGATGAATTCGTTAAGGGGTCTAGTTTTCAAAATGGAGTCATTTGTGGAGTTCCTTATCGTTTTGGACGCTCAATGGCTCTACAAGTGGGCAATGGGGCCTGGAATTTATTCCGTTGTACCCTAAAAATCCAACGGGTGCTCCTTCCATTATAGGCCTAGCCATGTGTCCTTTAAGTAGATTAGGGCCACAAGGGGTATGATTCTGAACAGGGGACAAACAGGGGTATCCATTTTGGGGTGAAAGTCTTCATTCATTTGTGTGCTGTACAAAAAAACCAGTTTTTAAATTGATACAACTGCCAAAAAAATGAAAATTGTAATTTTTTTCCTACTGCTTTGCTTAGATTCATTCAAGAATTGTATGGTAAAAATATACAGTACACCCCTAGATAAATTTGTTAAGGGGTCTAGTTTTCAAAATGGGGTCATTTGTGGGGATTCTCTGTCGTTTTGGCCGCTCAAGGGCTCTACAAGTGGGCAATGGGGCCTAAATCACCTTCATGCTAAATTTCTGTTCTGAAAGCCACCGACTACTCCTTTCATTTTGGGCCCCGTTGTGCATCCAGACATAAGATTAGGGCCACAATGGGTATATTTATGAAAACAGCACAAACAAGAGTATCCATTTTGGGGTGCAAGTCTTCATTCATGTGTGTGCTGTACAAAAAAAGCTGTTTTTAAAATGACAGAATTGTCAAAAAAACGAAAATCACAATTTTTTCCTTTTGCTTTGCTTGAATTCATTCAAAAACTGTGGGGTCAAAATGGGCAGTACACCCCTAGATAAATTCGTTAAGGGGTCTAGTTTTCAAAATGGGGTCATTTGTGGGGCTTCTCTTTGGTTTTGGCCGCTCAAGAGCTCTACAAAAAGTGCTATGGGGCCTAAAACGCCTTCAAGCAAAATTTATGTTCTGAAAACCACCGACTACTCCTTTCATTTTGGGTCCCGTTGTGCATCCAGACATAAGATTAGGGCCAAAATGAGTATATTTCTGAAGACAGGAGAAACAGGGGTGTCCATTTTGGGGTGTCAATCCTCATTTTCATGTGCACTATAGGAAAAAAATATGTCTTTAAAATGACATATTTGCAAAAATATGAAATTTTATTTTTTCTCCTTTAAATTAAATTAATTCCTGAAAAAAAACTGGTGGGGTCAAAATACTCATTACACCCCTCATTGAATACACTAAGGGGTGTAGTTTTTAAAATGGGGTCATTTGGGGGGGTATCTATTACTCTGACACTCATGAGCCTTTGCAATCTTGGCTTGGTGCAGGAAAACAAAGTGTTCCTCAAAATGCTGAAAAGTAATGTTAAATTTGTACGTCATCTAAATGGTTAAAAAAAAGTTTTTCAAACGTGCATTTAGAATAAACTAAACAGATGGAAATATATATCCTATCAAAAATTTGTACAGTATGTTTGGACATATTTCAGATATTACAGTTGAAAATGTGAAAAAATGACAATTTTTTCAAAATTTTTCCAATATTGGTACTTTTAATAAATATATACAAATTATATTGGTCTATTTTTACCACCTAAATGAAGTACAACATGTGGCGAAAAAACAATGCCGGAATCACTTGGATATGCAAAATCTTTACGGACTTATGCTATGTTGAACGACACAAGTCAGATTTCCAAAATTTAGCTCGGTCACTAAGGCGCAAACAGGCTTCACTAAGGAGTTAATATCTGATAATTGAGTGCACTGATTCTACCTCCATTCCTTCCTCCTCCAGATTGTGGCACGGTATGATATCGTTGTACTCCTAGAGGTCTTTGATACAAGGGAGAGAGCAGCAAAAAAACTTGTGGAGCAATTAAATAGGTGAGTGCCGGTATAATATCGTCACACTGAGGGTTCAGGCATATGGGCGAGCGCAGTTTTGGTCGGAGAAACTTGGACCAATATCACACTTGAAAAATGTTGATGTTCACTGCAATTGCGTTGCAATTTGTGAGAAAATCACATTGCTGAACACTAGAGATGAGCAAGCATACTCGCTAAGGGCAATTGCTCGAGCGAGCATTGTCCTTAGCGAGTACCTGCCCGCTCGAGACAAAAGGTTCGGGTGCCGGCGCTGGGGAGCGGTGAGTAGCGGCAGTCATCAGGGGTGAGCGGGGGGGGGGGGAGAGAGGGAGAGAGAGATCTCCTCTCCGTTCCTCCCCGCTCTCCCCCGCAGCTTCCTGCCCACCGCCGACACCAGAACCTTTTGTCTCGAGCAAGCAGGTACTCGCTAAGGGCAATGCTCACTCGAGCAATTGCCCTTAGCGAGTATCCTCACTCATCACTACTGAACACGTGTTTTAAATGTGCTGGAAAATCGCATGTTTCTAATAGGAAAAATTAAAAATCGCATAAAACTCGCATGTACATTTGAGTGCTTTACAAGTTCCATTGTTTTTGCTTACCCATTTTAAACAATGGTCAAGATTTCAGCCGACTTGCAGAAAACTAGAACATGCTGCAATTTTTCTATCTCGCAGCCTAGCTGCAAGAGAAAAGTCACACATGTAAATACACCCATAGAAAACAATGAGGTCTATTTCAGTGCGAGTTTTGTGCATCATGCAAGCCACAAAACTTGCACGGGAGACTCGCACCCTTACAAATATTTGTATCCCAAAAGGAAAGACACCCCCTCTGTTCACTGGGCTACACCCTAAAACCACCCAGGTACCTCCTCTTTTATAGTAACCATCTTTAATGATCCCACTAAAATCAGGACTGTTTTCAAGGATCTTTAATATCAATAGGCTACTAAGCTGTCGAGGTCCTCAGCCTGACCATCAAGCTGTCTTCACATATGGTGGAAATTGCTACAAGATTTCCGCTGGCGGAATTGCTGGAAATTCTGAGGCATTTACAGTACAAGCCATGTGAAGGGGATTTAAAAAATCTTCACATGGAGAAGAAAATTTCCACAACAAATCTGCAGCATTTTGGAAAAACTCAACGGATTCTAAATCAGCAGCATGTTTATGTATGCTTAAAACACAGGGGTCAAATCTCACTGCAAATCCGCAATTAAAAACACAGCTAAATCATTTAGGTGCGATATTGGCCACTGTGCATTTAGTGCATATTTACAGTGTGTGTGCCGCATCAGAAAGCTCACAGCAAATATTCCACGTGTGAAAGTGGCCTAAGGACTTATTCACATGGGTGTGTGCGCCTTGCTTCTGAAACGCATCAGACAGCACATAGACACTCATCCGTATGCTGTCCGATCTACATAGACCATGCCCATTGCACGTCCTATTCTCGTCTGTGAAAATAAACAGAAATAAGCCACGTCATGAGTTTTTTTTACATCAGTCCATGTGAAAAATAGTGTCCGTGAATAACCTCATAGGCTATAAAGGGGCCATGTGCTCTCAGTGAAATACACAGACAGAATGTAACAGGGGAGAGCAGTACTGAGCTCCCCTTTTACAAAAAGAAGCAGTTCTCAACTGCGCTGATGTGCATCCGATTGATCCATACTAAGCTCCGCCTGACAAGGCAAGAGGGTGCAGAAGAGAGAAAGCTGTGTACAAATTCAGGTGCATGGCAGTGAGTTAGATTCATGGAAGCGCCAGAATGCTATAGCTTTAACAGTATTGAAAAGGTATTAAGCTCTGCCCTCCCCCATAAAATAAACCCCAAACATTCTCGCCATGACCAGCACCCATATAAAAGGATTTTCTGCTTCGCCATGAGGAGAGTGCAAGGACTGTATAAGAGAACTGTGGTGCGGCAAGGAAGCCGCCAAAAGAGGAGTGATAGTCTGCAGGAAGCTGCTGGTACTAGAGAGGAAAAGGCAGCAAGAACCTGTGCCCCAGGATGTGCTGCTGTACTGCCTGAGTAAAGACCGGGAACCAGGGAAAAGAGCCATCTGGAGGACTCACAGAGCACAAGACTGTGCTGCAGAGGTACAGATCAAGCCCAAAGAGGAAACTGAGGTGTTCATTGGCACCGAGTTGTAAGTGAGGTCAACCTCAGTAAAAGAAAATGCTAGATGTGCATAACAATAGAGACTAAAAAGTTAGTAGGCAAGTTTGCTGAGGTTAGGGACCGTGACAATAATGGGTTTTTCAATTTCTGGGCTCAAACACTTAGATGTGAACTGAAATAGTTACACAGTTCTAATAAGGATTGAGCCTGAAATCCCTGAGACATTGATAGTGAAATTTTAACTAAACTGTGCTACTAATTCGGTGTTTCAAGTGGACTGTTCTGCTGGTAGTAAAAATAAGGCCATGTGTCTTTGGCCTTAATGGGGTGTTCCCATCTCAGACCCTCTGTACATCAGTACTCTATACTGGCTATGAGTATGGAAACAGTTAAGTGGACTGTGCTACATTGTTTCTATAACTCCCATACAATTGAATGCAAGCTACAAAAACAGCAAAGCAGAGTGTGCTTCGTGTTTCCACAACTGCCATTCACTTCTATGGGAGTTATGCAATACTGCTTTAATCCTTTTTCTTCTTTCCATTATTCAGCACATGTGAGGATGGTGCTTCTTTTAAATACATCATAAGCAAACAGCTGGGAAGAAATGACTACAAGGAACAATACCTCTTTATCTTCAGGTAATATACACTACCGGACAAAAGTTTGGGAACACCTCGATTTTTCCAGTTTTAGGGCTCTTACCCACTTGCATTTTTTTTAATGCTGCGATATCGTTGTGTTTTTCTAACATGACTGTCAATGGGACTTTCTAATCTTAAAAACGCATCGCAGAAAAATCGCAAAGCACAAACTTGTGATGCGTTTTTAGATTAGAAATTCCCATTGACAATCACGTTAAAAAAACACAGCGATATCGCAGTGTTAAAAAAACGCAAATGGGTAGGAGCCCTTAATTGATATTTAATCAGTTTAATGTCTCAAATATACTTTGAAATGAAAACAGGACATAAAATTAAGATGAATAAAATAATAGATTAACTTTGTGTCACCAAATTAAATCTAGATTTTTGACTCCTCAAAATCACCCTTTCTAGTTGATATAACAGCTGTACATAATTGAGATATTCTTTCTACAACTGCATTCAGATATTGTTCCGAAATTTCTTCTCAACATTGTTGCAGAAGTTCCCACAAATGTGCTGCACTTGTACGTTGTTTTGCCTTCACCCTTCTGTCCAATTCATCCCATACAATCTCAATGGAGTTTGGAGACTGTGCGGCCATTTCATTCTTTGAAGTTTAACAGCTTCTTCTAGTCTTCTTAAGTAGTGTTGACATAACCTGGAAGTATGTTTTGGATCATTGTTTTTCTGTAATATGAAACCCTGACCAACTAGACGTACACCAGAAGGTATTGCATGGCATATCAAAATGCTGTGGTAGGCCTTTTTATCCAGTTTGCCAGTCATGCTGTACAAGTTGCCAACTCTGGATCCAACAAAAGAGCCCCAGACTATTATGGTTCCTCCTCCATGTTTGACAGTTGTCACACACTCAGGACCCATACTTTCACCTACTAGAGGGCGTACAAAAACCCTGCATAATGTACTTAAGATGTCAAATTTTGATTCATCAGTCCATAAGACCACCTTCTACTCTTCAGTAGTCCACGGGAGGTGCTGCTTGGCCCCAGCAAGTTTTTTTTTTATTTTGCAATCTTAGCAGTGGCTGATGCTCTTTCAAACGTGCAGATAAAGGTCTTCTCTTCATAATTAAATGTTAACTCGTTTTTTGGCTGCATTAAACTGTACTTGAAGATTTTGTGCTGTAAGGCGTCGATCACACAAACTGTTGACTCTTAAAAACTTGTCATTTGATTTTGTAGTGGCCTTTGGTCTGCGAGACCTCTTTCTGCCTTTGGTCTACCAGTTTCCTCAAGTTTCCAAGTGCCTTTTGATGGTGTAGGAAACTGTACTGACTGCCACCTTGGCTTTCTTGGCAATTTCTCTAAGTGTTGGACAGACCTACACTTCTACGGGTTGTAATTGTCTGTCTTTTTTGGTTAATTATCTTTTTTGCCATTATGATAGCAATGTGCTCTATCCTAAAGAGCAAAATTGTCCAAATCCTGCCCAAGAGGGTGTTGTAATACAGTTATATTGAATCAGAGGGTTTGAAAGTAATCTACAAAGGTTGAGACACCTCTGCAAATAGTTTGCATCCAATTTCAAACCATAATTTGCTTTCTGTGTTGCAAAGCAGCAGTTCTTGAAGTGTTCCCTGAAAAAAGGCCCTTAAAAGCGTAAATTCAGACTATTGGTGCATTTCAGATTACAATTTCATAATATTTTTGTTTTGAATTTACTTCTGAACCATTTCACATTAATTGTTAGACTTGAACTGTGTTAATGTAAAAAATAATCGGAAAAATTGAGGTGTTCTCAAAATGTTTGACTATTCTATGAAGTTGTATGACATTAGAAAAAAGGGCTTTTTTTCCCAGAAACCGTGCCACCATTGTCAATTGGTTGTGTCTGGTATCACAGTTCAGCTGCATTTAGGAAAATGGGTGAAGAGTAAAGCTGATTCTGCAATTGCAGATAAACTTTTTATTCAAATCTCACACAACTGCTTAAAAATATATGCAAATAAACAATTTATTCAATGGGGACATCAAGTACATGCAAAACATGAGTAGTCCATGTCAGTACCGCACCACATTGTTACAACACTGGAGTAAGTTTCAGCAACCATATTCAATGCTTATGATATATATAGGGAAATATGGTGGAGTTTTTTTCAAATGAGATCCACCAAGCCCAACTGATGTTGTAAGTGGGTATTGAGTGACAGATTCTGTAACTGAGGTGCAGTGGGCTTACCACTAGGGTTCAGTCAATGGTCACAATTCATTTGTGTTGCTCTTAGTGTAGGGCAAGCCATCCACCGCTCCAGTTGGTTTTCCCTATAAATGATCAAGGAAGGGAATTGTCTGATGTCAGTAGCTTCAACGCTTGCAGGATTGTTAACAGGTAGAATCATGATGTACAATACCACAGACTGCAGAAATGTTAGTTTTGTCTCTTTAGCTCCTTAAGGACACGGCCTATTTTGAACCTAAGGACTCAACAATTTTGGGAGGATTTTTATCTCTAGTTTTCAAAAGCCGTGGCTTTTTTAATTCTCTGTCGACACGGCCATACGTGGGGTTGTTTTTTGCATGACGAGCTGTAATTTTTATTGGTTTCATTTTTTGGGTACATATAGTGTATTGTATAACTTTTTTTTTTTTGAGGGCAGGGAGAAGTAAAACATCAATTCTGCCATTGTTTATTTATTATGATTATAGCATTGATTATGCAACATAAATGACATGATACATTTTTTCTGCAGATAAGTACAATTACGACAATACCAAAATTATATATTTTTTATATAGGTTTTTCTACCTTTTGACAATAAAAACCCTTCTTTTTGGAAAATATTACATAACTATTTTACTTTTCAAGGATGTTGCTCTGAGAGGGTGAGCTTTAGTTTTTATTAGTATCATTTTGGGATATGATATGGATTTTTTGGTCACTTTATTGCGTTTTTTCAAGAATGAAATGAAAGCATTTCGGGTCAGTTTTGGGGGGGTTTACTTTTTTTTTCTTACATTCACTGTGCAGGATAAAAAGTGAGTTCAATTTATTGTAGAGGTCGTTATGGATGTAACAATATAATACATTTAAGTCTTTACTTTTTTTAAAAAAAGAAGGGCAAGTGTCCAAAACAGGGTTGTTTTTTTTGCTATTTTTTAAACACTTTTTTTTTTAATGTGCTAGTAGGGGACTTGAATCTGCAATGCTATGATCAAACTGCTAATGTATTTCAGTGCAGAAATACTGCCATGTATTATCGCTTATCATAGTAATCACAAGCCATGGCAGACCCGTACGCCATTGTCTGGCATCTCGTTCTCACCAATCGCTGCTGTTACAGCTAGACGCCTGCTGGCAGTCACAGCCAGCTCCCCCTGCAGATGGCGCGGACTCAGCTTCTGAGCCCCCACGATCCATAGAACATACATTTACATTAAGTTGCGGGAACTACTTCCTAGCTAGAACGTACATTTACGTCCTGGGGCAGGAAGGGGTAAGTGCTTATTCACATGGACGATTTTAATGTCCAAGTTCTGTCTAAGTTAGAAACTGACATAACTCGGACCCTTTAAAGTGTAGGTGTGTATTCACAATTCCATTTTTTTCCCGGACCAATGGAGTGTGAAAAAAATTTAAATTGCGGCATGTCCTATTCTCATGTGATTCTTGGACTAGACTTGCCCATGCATTGGGTGTGTTAAAAAAAACGGAATGCACTCACATTGCATGCGAGTGTGTTCTGTTTAATTTTGTCAAGCATCCATTGTCTTCAATTGGGTCACCTTCGATTTTTGTTTCATACGTCTGAAAAAAAAACTGCACTTAGATGACATTTGCGCATTAAAAATATAAAAACTGAACAAAAACGTATGTAAAATTCAGATACACTCTCAGTAGAACTCTGATAGTTTTGCACTGACCAAAATTGGACTTGCCCGTGTGAATAAGGTCTAACTTGCCAGTATCACCCGTTTCCATTCCAGGGAGGACTTGGTGTCGGTGAAAGAGCTGTACCAGTATGAGGATATGCAGATAGGAGATGAGGATTCCTTCGCACGAGAACCTTTTATTATCAGATTTGGATCCAAAAAGACAGGTAGGCTGTGATACCTGGGATTTGGAAAAGAAAGAGTTAACGCAAGTAAGATGGTGGGTGTTGTAAAAAGGAGGATGGAAGTATGCCTATTTTAGGGCAGGAGATGAGACAGCAGTTGTAGGGTTAAAGAGTATACTGCACCTGTGCAATACTGTAGTGAAATGTAACCAATCAGTTGGTTGTTAGATAACGAAGGAATGTCTTTGTGTGGATTGTATAAGAGAGTATGTTTCCTTTTGTTGTTGGTTCAGTTTCGGGAAATGATTCCACTGAACACATATGCATCCATACAATAAAGTGTCTATACTTCCTGAAGAAACAGCCTGGGTAGCATTGGACTCTACAACAAGACTACTCAAAAAAAAATGTGCAACATCTTTTGGAGTGAGTGAGACCTGATAGCTTCTGGATGATTAGATATTCTAGATTATCAGACAGATATAAAAAAGTACATTGAATGGCAACTTTATTAGAGACACTGTCCCTTTAACGATTGGAGCTTCCGTGTATGTAAATTATCCTGTGACCCCGGAGTGCAGCATAAAATCACATGACAAGGTTTCCATGGATCATTTTCAATGTGAATCCACATTAGATGGGAAAATCCAGCGATCTGAGCGACTTCCAATGAGGCCTGATCATCAGTGCTAGACTAGCTGGGGCCAGGTTTTAACTGCCAACCTTGTGGAGTTTTTCCGTGCAGCGATGTGGAGAGTATACAGAGAATGGCGTGATTGAGAAAAAACATCCAACACAAGGGGATCTTATGGACGGTAACAACTCATCACTGAAAGGGGTCAGAGGAGGATGTCAGGAATCGTATGATGAACAGGCGGTACATAGTCAAGCACATTGCAGCCAAATACAACGCTGGTGCTCCAACAAACATGTCCGAATACAAAAATCGCTGTTTAGCATGGATGGGCTTTAACAGTAGACAACTGGTTCCAACGCTGTCTATAAGAAACCAAAAGTTGGAGTCTCAGATGGAGTGGGCAAAAGAACACAAAAATTGTATCACTGAACAGTGGAAAAACATATCCTGGTCAGATAGATCCAGATCCAGATTTCTGGTGCACTGTGCTAATGAAAGTATCAGAATTTGGCGCAATCAGTGTGCATTTATGACCCCGTCCTGTCAGCTGGTCAGAATAATATTATATAGCAGAGAAAGCAGAACCAATGATAAGAGCTATGGCTTTAACATTAAAATGCAGCAACAGTCAACCAAAGAGAAATTAACTTACATCTGCAGGGGTGGTAGAAGAATTGCCCCACTACCCCCTTTGTCAGTAGACTCCAAACCAACCCACATCCAATGGTACCCTAGGTGTGTAATTCACGCACAACCGTACAGTAAAAGATTGCCAGCAAATTACTGCAACGCATTTCAGAGGTGTAAAGGCATAAAGCCACCTCCTTTTTCAAGCAAAACTATTTAGCTGGTCAGAACATGTCAGCACCTCCATGTAATTTGCGACATCTACAAGACGCTTCATGTCCGCAGGGGCCGCTATTCCTGCAAAATGGTTTCATCACCTAGTGGAATCTACACTACAAGGAATAGCTGCAGTTCAGAAGGCCAAAGAAGGTGCAACGTGCTGCTAGATTGGGTCTCTAATAAAGTAGCTATCCATTGTATAATAAATTAAATTCTAGGACCGTTTTCACATGAGCGCCAAATTCACGCCAGTTTTGTGTGTTGCGAGACTTACAAAACTCACGCGAATGTGAACTCCATTCTTTTGAATGCAGTCATATACACGAGAGATGTTTTCCCTCACAGCGATGCTGCGAGAAAAAAATCATGGCCTGTTCTATTTTTTCGGGTTCCTTTGAACGTATCGTCTCATTTCAATGGGACCTTAAATACATCGCATGGCTCTCGTATGCTGTGCGATGTTCATGCGATTACGATGCAAGGTTCCCCTTTGGAATCAATGGAAACACTTCTGATTACGCAAGAGGATCAGAATTTCACAGAAGCGATGCACGGTGTTTTTGCCTGAAAATCAACTCGCATCAGCGGGTAAAATGCACATGGACAAGCAGGATATTGGGCCGAGTTTTCCAGCCTGATGTCGCACTCGCTCTTGTGCAGTTAGCCTGGGTGAGCCTTCACACTTGCGAGAAAATTGTGCGGTTTTTGAGCGATGTGAGGGTGAGTGAAAATGCAGAATTAACCAATCATTTTCAATGGTTTCATTCCCATTTGCGATGTTTTTACTCATGAGATCTGAAGTGGAAAAAAAAAATCACAGCGTGTCTTATCTCTCTGCGTTTTGTTTTTTGTTTTAATCTCCCAGGTTTCCCGATGGAGCCTCCTTTTTATCAGATTGCAAAGCACGAACTTTGAAATTTTGTGCGATGCGCTTTTAACATTAGAAACTCCTATTGTCTATTTCGTAAGTAAATTGCGAAAAAATCTAACCCAAAAAAAACGCGCGAAAAAAAATCACAAGTGGCAGCGATATTTTTGTGAGAAAAAGTAGTGCTGATGCTCAAAAATTGCATATGCCTGTACTGTTCCTGTGCGGGCCCCTGATTTCATACAGAGGCACATGTAGGCACTTCCTTAATAAAGCAACTATTGTGCCACGAGGAGCCACCATATGGCAACACAAAAAGTGAATAGGGGTCTATGAAGGTGCAGAGGAACCCTGCTGTACTTCCATCCCCCAATTGATTTACTCTGCTGCCTTCTGCTTCTAGTCTTGTAAAATTATATTTCAGATCTGCATTAGAATCACGTGTCGGATGATCAGATCGAAGCAATTTCGCAGCCTTAGGGTGCATTCACATGAACGTATATCGGCTCGGTTTTCACGCCGAGCCGATATACGTCGTCCTCATGTGCAGGGGGGGGAGGATGGAAGAGCCAGGAGCAGGAACTGAGCTCCCGCCCCCTCTCTGCCTCCTCTCCGCCCCTCTGCACTATTTGCAATGGGGAGAGGCGGGACGGGTGCAGGGCTAATTCTCGGAACTTAGCCCCTCAGAGCACTGCTCCTGGCTCTTCCATCCTCCCCCCTTCCTGCACATGAGGACGACGTATATCGGCTCGGCGTGAAAACCGAGCCGATATACGTTCGTGGGAATGCAGCCCCCAACTGCTGTTAAAGAGGTTGCCGAGTTGTAAACAAGTGATTGCCTATCCTTAAGATAGATCATCAATAATAGAACGGCATAGGTCCATCTGCAGAGACCCCACCTATCAGCTCTTCTCTGGGCTTGCGGTGCTTGCGTACTAAACTGATTTCTGCAGGAAGCAGACAGCTCCGTTCTTACTGTAGTGGCTAGGCTTTGTATTGTAGACCAAATTCTTATTGAAGTGAATGGGAAATTTACCTGCAAAACCAAGCCTGGTCTTTACATCAAGAATGGAGCTGTCTGGTTCCTGTAGAAGTCAGCTCAGTGCAAAAGCACAACAGCTTAGCAAACAACTGAACAGTAAACAACTCATCAGCAGGGGTCCCGGACAGAAGCCCCCCCCCCCCATCCCCACCAATATACTATTGATGCCCATCTTGTAAATAGGCCATCGCTAGTTTACAACTAGACCCCTTTAAATCCATCTCTCTGCTTGTATTTGAGTAGATTCTGTCACTTGTATCCATGAAATCCTCAGAAAAAGAAGCTACTTAGAAAAAAGTCAAGTCTAAAAAAGTAACTGCTTTATATTGTATATTTTTTCTTTTCAGTCCTACAGAGAGAAAACAGGTCAATTCGATTAAGAGGTTGTTAGGGTCTGAACTATTAATAATGAATTCTCAGGCTAAGTTATCAGTGGTCGATCAACAGGGTGCGCCATTCGGGAACCCCAACCATCAGCTGTTTTCCAGCCCGCTATCAGTGTGCGTGAAGATGGAATCTGGCAGCTCTGTCCACATTGCAGCTGCCCGGGCTGATATTGCAGGCACTATTCCCATTGAATTCAGTGGGAGCTGCGCCTGCAATACCAACCAGGGCCACTGCAATGTGGGCAGTGCTGTCAGCAGGCTGGATAACAGCTGATCGTCGAGGATCCTGAACAGCAGACCCCACCAATCAATCATTAATGACCTATCCTAAGGATAGGTTATCAAGAGTTTAGACCCCTACAACCCCCTTTAAGGTTGACAGATATTGTTATCTCTTTAAAAAAATGTCTTCTCCTTCCAGCTGTAAAGGATTTTGTCCTCATCCCAGTACACACCACTCCAAAAGACGCCGTCCAGGAGATTGACGAGCTATATGACGTCTATCTGGCGGTTAAAGAAAAGTGGGGGACTCGGGTAATGGAGAACTGTCCCTTCTTCTGTTATTTATACAGTGCTAAACTATGACATGAAGTGATGGGCTGAGGGTGTAGATGGGTTCCTCCTAGAGATGAGCGAACCTACTCGTTTCGAGTAATTACTTGATCGAGCACCGCGATTTTCAAGTACTTCAGTACTCGGGTGAAAAGATTCGGGGGGCGCCGAGGAGAGGCGTGGCGGAGTGGGGGGTAGCAGCGGGGAACAGGGGGGAGCCCTCTCTCTCCCTCTCCCCCCCACTCCCCGCTGCAACCCCCCACTCACCCACGGCGCCCCCCAAATCTTTTCGCCCGAGTACGGCAGTACTCAAAAATCGCGGCGCTCGGGCGAAAGAGGGGCGTGGCCGAGTAGGCTCACTCATCTCTAGTTCCTACCCCCCGAGGAGCTTCCAATCAAATTTTTTTCATGGCAAGCAAAATATACAATTTGAAAGTATAGTGTAAAATTGGCCATATATAAGTTAATCAGAAGTTATCACAGGAGCTAAAATGTGGTCATTTGGTTGCATTTCCTTACAAAGATATTGGAATTTTTCTTTCCAGATAAGGCGGACATTTTGTAAAAGTGACAACAGGAAGTAGAGACAAAATAGTTGCTACTTTGAAATTAGTTTCTCAGAAATTGATGACTATTTTGTTATTAATTGAACTTTGTCGTAACCAGCTAATGACCACCCGGTGTAAATGCATGGCGGGCAGTTGTGGGTGGTATATGGGCTCAGGAGGCAAGCTTCCGCCATGCTTAGCAGCTGCTAGCTGTTTCTGACAGCTGATACCCACCTGCAATGGCTGTGATCAGAACTAGCTCTGATTGTGGCTGTTAACTTTTTAGATGCGGTTGTCAAAGCTGACAGTGTGTCTAAGCAAACCAGTTAGGGGGGCACCCCTCTGACATCCCAGTGGCCTTGCCCACTGGACATGATTGCAGGAACAGATGGTTGGCTGGCTCCCAGGGCTGTCATGTATTGTAGTCAATTAAGCCCAGTCTGCAACAAGGCAAAATAGACTAACATTGAAGTGCACTGCTATATAGAAGTATTGCAGTATATTGTAGGAGCAATCAAGTGATCAAAAGTTGAAGTGCCCTGTGGGGACCAAAAAAAAAGATTAAAATAAGTATACTTAAAAAATTTTAAGATATATATTAAAAAAAAAAGTAAAATTCCAAACCATTAAAATATGTCATTATTCATCCTACATAGTGAACAGCGGAGGTAAAAACTATTTTTCTTACATAAAAAGTGATTCGAATATGGGATGTACCCTAAAATAGTACCATTAAAAACTACAGTTCAGCCCACAATAAGAAGCCCACACAGCCCCATCGACCGAAAAATAAAAAGTTATGGGTCTTGGAACATAGTGACAGAAAGTAATTTTTTTTAGAAATTTTCTTTTTTAATTTTTTGAAAGTAATAATACATAAACTGTATAAATTTCTCATTTCGACATTTGTACTGAACTGCAGAATACCGTGACCCATGACCGTACTGACCGAAAAACAGAAATCAAAATGTTTTGCTTTTTTTCTACTTCACCACAGTTAAAAATTGTTAAAACATTTTTTAAAATATTATATGGCCCATAATATAGTACTATTAAAAAATATAGCTCGTCCCACAAAAAAACGCTCATACGACTAGAAAAATATGAGAAATTGTGGGTCATAAAAGGGTTAAACTACTAGTTTACCATGTGTTTCTGAGGACAACCAATATGGCTGCACTTCCTGTTACTACAAATTACAATATCTCTGTACATGAAAAAAAAAGGCCAACCTCTGGCTGTGGCTTTAACGTCTTGTTTAACGATATTTGGTCAGTGCTAGGTTCTGGGAGGAGAATCACTTTAAGGCTAGGCCTACATGGTGATATATAGTCCATGTAGGCCTAGTTAAATGTATGGCTGAAACGGTGAGGGTCATTGCTTATTGCCCATCCATGATACTGGGGTCATTGTTTTATCTTCTTAGATGTTCACACTACAGCTAATGTGGCCACTAGGAAATGTCACAGTAGATACCACTACAACGTGAATGTTGCAGCTAGTATCGGCCTAAGACTTGGTCTACAGAGTGAAGGGTACTGACTGACAATGAACATGTGGGTCAGTGCTGGTTCATTATGTTCACATGGGCAGATGACATGCAGCATAGCTAAGAACAATCATTGATACGATCATTCGTCCCCATACTGCTGTCATTGGTTAGCTGTACATCTCGACGTCCAGATATACGTATGTACAACTTTCCAGTGAGTGTTTGCTCATTCATTTGCTGATCTTAGCACGTTCACAGCAATTTAGATGGTGGCACTGCACCCTTATAGAGACCCGTGTTAAGGCATCAGAAATGCAGTCTGAAGCTCTGAAGGATTGTGAGTTCAATCCTCTTGTGGTTCAGATATAGGACTATAAGTTTGACTCATCCTTCCGAGGTCAGTAAAATGAGTACCCAGCTTGCGAGGGGCAAAGGATAGCTGGGGAAGGCAATGGCAAACCACCCCGCAAAACCAGTCTGCCAAGAAGACATCACAATGTGATGTCACCCTAGTGCTTACCTTTACGCTACTGCACCCTTTCCCCTTTCACAGCATGCTGTTTCACAGCACAGAGAAGCAGGGCCCAATTTCTGAGATGCCTTTCGTGCTTGGCCAATCAGATCTCTCCCCTTGCTGCTTCTTCTCCCCTCTCACAGCATGCTGTGTCACAGAGAGAAAACTACAGCTGCACCCTCTTTGATCCATCTTCTACTCACTATATTACTACTAACACATTTTTGCTGAAGGGTGAGGAAAATACATTAAAACTTTTCTCCATACAGAATATTATACTTCTTGGAGATTTCAATGCAGATGGGTCATATGTCTCAAACCGAAGAATGAAAACGATACGACTGAGGACTGATAAATGTTTCCATTGGTTGATTGCTGATGACAAAGACACTACAGCCACCAATACGACAGACTACTCATATGACCGGTATGTATCTACACAGAAGCTCTATTGCAAAACCAATGATGGTTCTTGAGGGAATTGACACTTTTTGCCAAAAATGTTTGCAGTGCAGGTTGGAAAGTCCCTGGCAACACGTAGCTTGAAGGGACAAGGACCCCGAAAATGTCCTTGTATATGCTGCGTATTCAGGGACAGAAAACCGCTCAGGCCCGTGTGAATGAGCCCTCAGACTGGCTTTGGGACCTGCTGCGCTTCAGGGGACTTCAAGCTACCCATACAGTATAAATAAGGGCGGCAAGTGAAATGGCCCAAAGGAAAGTAAACTTTTTTTCCCCTATCTTTCATCTTTAGGATAGTTGTACATGAGGATCTCATCCAACATATTGTCCCTGACTCGGCCAAGCCCTTCAACTTCCAGCGAGAATACAAACTGACAGACAAGGAGGTGAGCTAGAGTTCTGAAATACAAATGCTGCAGCACTTTTTCTGAGATCTCTGCATCGTACTGTGCCTCTGTTATTCCTCCTGGAAATATATGAATACATTTGACAACTGAGCATTACTGTTCTTTTTGTCAATAGGGTGTGTTCCTACAGTATGATACACCCCAGTGACAAGGAAGAATAGTGACAGCTAGTTGTCAATATAAGGTACCTTAACACGAGACTACTATCGTTTGAATAACTGCTCCTGGAAAGAGTGAATGCAAATGATAACCGTTCCAAAAAATATGGCCACCAACAGCGTGACGAGCAATAATTTACTTACTAGTTGCTTCGTTTCAACGCACTAAAAATAAAAGTTGATCAAAAGCCATCTGGTGCAAAGTCACAGACGATCGAATTTGAACAAATCTGCACGGAGATCTCCCCTACATACAGGGGCGTAACTAAAGGCTCAGGGGCGCTGATGCAAAACGTGAGCTGGGGCCCCCCCCTTTATCTGTATCTGTACCCGTACCCATACCTAAACCATGCTGCACAGAGACATAACTTGAAGCTTCTGGGCCCCGATGCAAAACCTGTAGCAGGGCCCCCAACTATAATGTTTTATTCATAGTACTGGGCTCCCTATATGGAGAAGAGAGGCCTTATGGGCCCCCTAATGCTCCTGGGCCCGGGTGCAACCGCATCCCCTGCACCCTCTATAGTTACGCCCCTGCCTACATATGATGTGTCAACAAGCAACTAATGATCAATAAGCGCTCGGTGTAAAAGGCAAATTAACGACCGTCCTTTGTACACTTCCATTGCTTTCAAATTTTCTGAGCGACTAATTGAGCAATAGTTGCTCAGTGCAAAAGGTATCCTTAGGGCTCCTTCACACTATTGTATTTGCACACACAATAAGCAGAGAATAGAACCCATTGATATCAATGAGTTTGTACACATTTCCTGTTTTTGCATGCACATTTCTTTCACGGGAAAAAATAATAAAAAAAAACAAAAACATGCTATTTTCCTAGCAAAGGTCCCCATTGAAGTCTCTGAGAGTTTCACAAATGCACAATTCCGCTGGAAAAAGAGCACAACTGGACCTCATTAGGCTAAATAGCCATTTAAATTAGGGCATATTAGTCTTCTGCACTCAAATGAATATGCCCTACGTGCGTAAAAAGTACATACAAATGCGCGTATATGTGCGTAAATCAACCGTGTTCATACCACAAGTACATCCGTGTGAAGGAGCCATTAGTCACACATTTCCAGGAGGGATAATAGAAGAACAGCACGATGCAGCGTATTAAGAAAAGCTGTTCTAGCACGTTCATGGTAGTAGTTACTAAGAGACATGGTAGCAGGTCCTCGTTAAAAGTGGTTTTGGTGGCGAAACCCCTATTGCCTCCACACAGGATAGGTAGTAAATGTTGGATTACTGGAGGTCTGACCACTGTGATCCCCAGGCATCATGAGAACAACACACCCATACTGCGCCATGTAAATGGACATCGACCACTGCTCTGTTCACTTTATTGGAACTGACAGGGAGAGCCAAGCACTCTGCTCATCTATCTCCCTAGACAGCTGATCATACATGCACACCACTGCTCTATTCACTAGGGGGGGCTCAAGGTGCACCATTTTTGTGCTATCTGGGGGTTCCAGTGACCAGTATCCTGGCAATCAGTATTTTATTATTTAGCCTTTGGGTAGGCAATAGTGCTTTTGGTGTGATGAAACATTGTGGGTGGGGTGGTAAAATATGATGTTCATAACCTCCGCTGTCATTACACCTGACTGCAGGCGCTGGCCGTAAGTGACCACTACCCGGTAGAAGTGGAGATGAAACCGGCAAAAGGAAAAGCTACCAAGAAGAATTGACCCAAGCCGCATTCCACCATGTTTCCCTTTACGGAACGTTCATTATTTTTATACTGCCGCATGATAATCTCAATACCTGAACTCCCATAGTTCTACTAAACCAAACTTAACCCCTTAAGGACCTGACAGTTTTTAGGGATTTTACTCATGTGCTGGTTTTACTGCCCTGCTTTCCTCTTCAGCTACCAAATTATTTTTGCTTTTTAAAAAAAAATATCTATCTTTTTTCACTGAATTTTTTCTATATTGTTAGGGGTATAAAAAAAAAAGTATTTCAGTTTATAGTTTTTAAAATTAGTATATTTTCGCTAAACTTTTTCACGGTTTGATATGTAATCTATATAGTCTCTGATTACAGGGCACATATGGAAACAGTTTTGGTTGGCGTCAGATCATTTTCTTTTTTAGATATTTTATTCTGTAATTTTGTTTTACTTATTTTTGTAACTTTTTTTAGCATCTATGTCGCCATGACGTTATATAAGACCACTGGGGAACACTGTTTTTTTTTTTTATTATTTTTAACTTCACATCCATAGGAGCCCCAGTTACAGGTAAAAGCATTCCCCTGTAGTGACAGTAGTCACTAACAGAGCTGATATGGCTCTGCTAGGACCCTGCAGCTGTGCCTTGGTAGGGAAGCACCTGATGGTCACATGATCACCAGATCAAATACAGTGTTTCCCTGAAAATAAGACAGTGTCTAATATTAATTTAACTTTTTTACATGTATAGCTGCCTGGACACTATTTAAATTGGCTTTTTAAATTAACTGTTAGCAGGGCTTAATTTCTGAGTAGGGCTTATATTTCAAGCATCCTCAAAAAGCCTGAAAAATCATTTTGCATCCTCAAAAATTCTGGAAAATCATGCTAGGTCTTATTTTCAGAGAAACAGGGTAGCTGTAGTAACACTCACTTTCCATCTTCACTGCATAGCACTCAATGAGTTAAAACCAGTTTCTGCCTTCTCCTCCGGGTCCTCGGCTGTGAATAACAGCCAAGGACCAGACCTGTTACATTACAGGAGCTTTAATTCTGCACAATATATATATATATATATATATATATATATATATATATATATATTTTTTTTTTTTTTAACTCATCGATCAGGATTAAAGCCCAGGACAAAGCGTCATAAATTTACTGTGCCTGGTCCTTAAGGGGTTAAAACCCTGTAGAACCCTATGGTGATCCAAGTGCAGTTCACCATATCTGCAGGGTCCAGCTGTCGTAGCTGTTTTATAAGCGTATGAAACTGGCCTTAAATCAGCTGATTTATAGTTTAAAAATCAAACCATGGACCACTCTCATCCTGTTATCGACAGCAATTCACACACCCCAAAGGCAGGTAAAAGACCAACAACAGAAGAAAATCCAGATGGAAGTGATTAAAAGGACTGAAGGATCAGTTTACACTGCGTTTGTTGATAGTCTGCAACCATGGTAACACACAAATCAACATAGAAGCTGTATATACAAAAATGAGCGACATTATTATTTTTTTGTAATCAAAACTATTTGCAAAGAAAATCTCATTAAAAGCAGCAAGCAAAAAAAAAACATTTAGACAGGCTTTCTTACTTCTAGTTTCAGCACAGTGTATGTATAATAGTCTTCCTCCAACATGAAACCTCTTACCAGGCAAACTGGAGACTCCTCCAAAAGGAAGAGACGACCCCCTCCCCATCTGTGGACAGGCTGTTTGAGGTTTTCCCCATCATCAGTACAGAGCAGGTTACTAGTTGAGAGGTCTTAGATACAGCTTAACCCTTTCCAATCCATTTATTTTTTCTCACCCATTCTCCCCAGCTCCAAATAAATTGGAGCTGGGGAGAATGGGTGAGAAAAAATACATTTTCCCTGCACCTTCCTGAACTGACAGTTCAGGAGGGTGCAGATGCTCACTACACCGTGGGGGATCCTGCTTACCTGTCCGGTGTCTTCCACATTCTCCTTCTGCCTCCCGTCTCGGCGATCATGTGACCGCTGGGGTCAGGTGGCATCCAGCGGTCACATGATCGCCGAGCCCGGAGACAGAAGGGAGAATGCGGAAGACACCGGACAGGTAAGCAGGTTCCCCCACGGTGCAGGCTCCCGGCTCGGCGTTCATGTGACCGCCGGCGGTCAGGTAACACCGGCGGTCACATGATCGCCGGCCGGAATCTCTATGCATTGCATAGCGCTAATTGAGCGCTATGTAATGTGTAAAGGAGAAGGCAGAAAGGGTTAAAAACCCTTTCTGCCTTCTCCTCGGGGGTCCTCGATGAGGACCAGTGCAGGAGTGTATCTGCGCCCGATGTGTCTGACGATTGGGTGCAGAGCCACTCCTGCACTGCAGTGTCGGGCCTGCCCCGACATTGGAGCTGTGGAGGGAAATTATGATGTTGGGGCAGGCCCGACATTGGACTGGAAAGGGTTAACCTCATTGAAGAGATCCAAGTGGTATACAGACTTGTTTTGCAGGCAAAGCTTCATATGGGAGGGGGGGGGGGGGGGGAATACTATGTAAATTAAAAAGGGTTTTTTTTTTTGAGACTGTACTGTTGCTGGCCAAACCTCAGGATGGGTCGATAGCTGATAAGCAGAGTTCTGGGATTGGGATCCCTGTTGATCAGCTGGTCACCAGCCCCACCTCATTGCAGACAGAGCCAGAAGCAGGCAGCGCCGCTTGTGTTTATAGTACCAACTCCAGCCGCTGCAATATGGAGAGAGCTGTATGTACTAAGAGTGGGCCCAGAAAAAAGCTAATCATCAGGGATCCCAACTGGTGGACTACTGCTAATCAACTATTGATGAGCTATGCTCAGGATAGGTCATCAATAATAAAGTCAGAAAACCCCTTTAACTTTCCTCTGGAAGGGAGAAAACTTGTTCATCAGATAAACCAAATTCCCTTTGGAGAAGTCTCTTGTTTGGCTGGCTTGAGAAAAGTGTTCTTTCTTCTGGAGCCAAACTATTTTGCATACCATCTTTCCCATGAAGCACTGCCTCAAACAAGTATCCATACTGCCTGGATCTCTTCAATGAAGACCAGTAACCCTCCTCCCTCCACTAGCAAAAACATACAGGTTCTATATGAATGCAGCATTAGAGTATTATGGTCATCACTGGGCATTAGTGTGAAAGTGTACTT
This sequence comes from Eleutherodactylus coqui, assembly GCF_035609145.1. Lineage (NCBI taxonomy): Eukaryota > Metazoa > Chordata > Amphibia > Anura > Eleutherodactylidae > Eleutherodactylus > Eleutherodactylus coqui. The sequence goes on from NC_089839.1 coordinate 194,458,582, forward strand.
GATGACAAATTTTGCTATTGTTAACTATAACTCTTTACGAAATCATCACAGCTCCATTTATTAATGTACGTTCAATGACCATATATGGTACAGATGGATGCAAATCCCATATACAAGATGTTAAATAAACGTTATCAAGAACTTGAGAATATACTATTACATTCAATTATGGAACAAGGATGTCCAACACAGAAGAAAGGGTTTGATAGATTTAGGCTAAAAGGGTATTCCAGGAAGGCATTTAGGTTTTATCAAAGAATGAATGCCATCCTAACGAGATGTAAATAATGTATCAAGTATGGTTTCCCCAGTGTTCAATGTATAGCAGGGTGTCCACTTAATGAGCTGAGTGCAGGAGGACACATGCTCAGTCGCTGCTCACATCCAGGTCTCTGCCTAGTGATCCTCTGTTCATACTCCAAGGCAGCCAAAAAAAATAGCTTGCTGTCTGCTTGACAAGAGCGAGCAGTTTTCTACAGGGGTAGTAAGAAAGGACTATACTCAGTTGCCAGAGGGTGAAGGAGACAGATTCTATCAAGAGTCACCCCCAGTAGCACAGATTAGCTGCAAAACCAAAAAGGAGAACACATGGAGGTTTAAAAAAAGAAAAAAGGGAAAAAAAGTTTTACGAAATACTCATTACAGGACAGATAGCAGCAGACTTTTAGTTTGAAAGTGATGTGGGATAAGCCCTTTAAGACTACATTCACATCTCCTTTTAGGATTTCATTTCCCTGCTCCATTAGTAGCAGCAGGAAAATGGAATCCCTGGTTGAACGGTTCCATTGTATGATGGAACCGAACAGACCCCATTGACTATAATGGGGTCCATTTAGTTGCTGTCATCCTGTCCAGAATTTTACTGGAAAAAAAAGGGAGTCCTGCAATGTGGAACTTCTAGATCTAGCATGAAGTCCATGGGGAGTTTTTTTAAAATCTGCTTGTGCCAGAACTGCTTATTTATGGTTTATTTTGGCCCAGAAGTTAATTTTTTTTAAATAGGTGAGGTTTAAGGCTGCCTGCAGACGGCCGGGTCGGATCCGGCTGCGAGAATTCTCACAGCGGGACCCGACCCGAGCGTCTGCAGAGAGCAGCGTGGGCACTCCTCTCCTGCGGCCCCGACTCTTTCATGTGCCGGCGCATGCGCAGAGCGAGGCCGGCGAGTGACGTTTCTCTGCGAGCCCCGCACATAGAGCATGCCGCGATTTGTTTGCCGCGCGGCGAAATCGCGGCCGTCTGCATAGGATTGCGTTGTTAACGCAATCCTATGGCAGCTTCCAGGGGCGGAAATTCCGCCGGAAATCCCTGCGCGGAATTTCATCTGCAGGCGGCCTTAGTGTTAGATATGACAGGCAACAAGTGACCAAACCCCCATTATAAATTTACGCTAGATATCAGTGCTACAAAACTCGCAGCTTTATACATGCGATTTTTATAGAATCAGTCATGCTGCTACCCGCGATTTAAATCACAAGAAAATTAACAGGACTTTCTAATGTTAAAAAAGACGCATTGCACAAAAATTGCAAGTTCATGCTATGCGATAAGCAAAAGGAGGCTCCATAGGGAAACATGGGCTACAAGACTTTACAGATATAGATAGAGCATGCTGCGATTTTTAGTTCTAGCAACATGTCAGACAAAAACAAAAAAAAACACTAACGTGAAGGAAACCATTGGCTCCACATACATGCGTTTTGTAGCGCTGTCACATCGCCCTACCCCCCCCCCCTCCCAAAAAAAACCAAAAAAACAGCGCAGTGTGTTGTGCCGTTAGATTTTGGATTTTCTGCCAAATTTGTGCCAGAAGCTCTGAACGGAGTCTTCGACACAGATGTGAATGAAGCCTTACCCCATTGACTTCATGAGAAGAAAAAAAAAAAGTCAGGGAGAACATTGAGGCTATATAGAGGCCACACAAATGCAGTCACTCTTTCACTCCCTTCTCTTTTACATCTCATTAACCTCAATTTCATACAGTTACGTCACACATTCCTATGGGACAGAAGTCACGGGAGTCATTTCTTGTTTATCCTCCTTTTAATGTTGGTTGTGACACAAATGTAATTGCATTAAAAATAAAAGCGAAAAATTTTACATTGTACATAAAACATACAAGTGCTCCTATGAGCAAAGCGCATCTTCCTGGGGGGCAATTCAGGATTTACATCAGGAAGCAGTCCTGTAAACAAGGGGTAGATCACTTCTTTCCAGACTTCTTTATTCCACCTCCACCTGATGACAAAAAAAATAAATTAATTTTACAGGCAAGGACATATAGATGTGATACAGCTGCTTCAGCATTTATAAACACTTGTAAAGGCGCCATTACACGCCATTAGTGGATACCACTAGCGTTCACATTTTCCTGAAATTGCTGGGCTGCATCTGCCTGTCAATTAGTGCTACTAAATGGGGTAAACACGCGTGTATGCGTGCCAATTGCTGGGCTGCACCAGCGCTTGCAGGTGCAGCCGAACAATTATAAGGAAAACGCTGGTGCTCATGTAATGGCAGCCTAAGCAATCCCATGAATCTCAAGCACTTATGCATTTTTAACAAGCAGTTTTTTTCCCCTATAACATGTAAAAGGTGAAAAGGAAGGAGGACAGGTGGCAAAAAATGGCCAAAGGGCAATCAGCAGGGGTCTCAGCAGCGGTACCACCACCCACTGATCACAACTTTTGACATGAAACTGACCTGTCAAAAGTTTGTAAAAAATGCAGTCACTCTTTAATAGATTTGGTGAACTTCCTTTAAGCACAATCTTTACTCAGATGAGCGTATAAAGCGCCAGTTTTAGGAAGTCTGCCTCTTTGCACATCATACATTTTATATGTCACTATAGACTTAAAAGGGGTTGTCTCGCGAAAGCAAGTGGGGTTCAGCACTTCTGTATGGCCATATTAATGCACTTTGTAATGTACATCGTGCATTAAATATGAGCCATACAGAAGTTATTCACTTACCTGCTCCGTTGCTGGCGTCCCCATCTCCATGGCTCCGTCTAATTTCGGTGTCTTCTTGCTTTTTTAGACGCGCTTGCGCAGATGGGTCTTCTCCCTTCGGCTCGGCAGCAGCGGCGTTTTGGCTCCGCCTCCAGGAGGCTGGAATCAGCCTGTGACGGGGCGGAGCTACAAGATGACGCATACAAGGGGCGGAGCCAAAACGCCGCTGCTACCGAGCCGAGCCGAAGGGAGAAGACCCATCTGCGCAAGCGCGTCTAAAAAAGCAAGAAGACACCGAAATTAGACAGAGCCATGGAGACGGGGACGCCAGCAACGGAGCAGGTAAGTGAATAACTTCTGTATGGCTCATATTTAATGATCGATGTATATTACAAAGTGCATTAATATGGCCATACAGAAGTACTTAAAGGGGTTGTCCCGCGAAAGCAAGTGGGTCTATACACTTCTGTATGGCCATATTAATGCACTTTGTAATGTACATTGTGCATTAATTATGAGCCATACAGAAGTTATTCACTTACCTGTTCCGTTGCTAGCGTCCTCGTTTCCATGGAGCCGTCTAATTTTCAGCGTCTAATCGCCGGATTAGACGCGCTTGCGCAGTCCGGTCTTGTTTTCTGAATGGGGCCGCTCGTGCCGGAGACCGGCTCCTGGTAGCTCCGCCCCGTCACGTGCCGATTCCAGCCAATCAGGAGGCTGGAATCGGCAATGGACCGCACAGAAGCCCTGCGGTCCACCGAGGGAGAAGATCCCGGCGGCCATCTTCAGCAGGTAAGTAAGAAGTCACCGGAGCGCGGGGATTCAGGTAAGCGCTGTGCGGTGTTCTTTTTTAACCCCTGCATCGGGGTTGTCTCGCGCCGAACGGGGGGGGGGGGGTTTGAAAAAAAACAAAAAAAAAACCGTTTTGGCGCGGGACAACCCCTTTAACCCCACTTGCTTTCGCGAGACAACCACTTTAAGAGGTAAAACCTGCCATGAGACAACCCCTTTATGTAGGGTGTCCAGCTGCAGCTCATCCTGAAGCATATGGCAGAGGTGGCCGAGTATGCACAACTCTGCTGCATTCACTCAGATAGCAGTCCTCCAACATTTACTCTGGAGAGGCTTAGGAAGCCGCCCTATACAGTCCATGATCAGCAGCCCACATACATCTAGTGTGCATGGTCACCTTCACTACAGGGAAATGATTCTCAAAATTCCTAAGGCCTCCCTCACACAGGCGTTCGCAGAAACATAGCATTTACTGCATATTCCGCCCAGTTTCAGCAGTGCTGGCATGCGTTATGCCAGTGTTTGGGCTGTGTTTTCAGTACAGCTGAAACCGCAACCAGGGCTGCTGCTGATTTAAAAAAAAAAATTCAATAAACACTCCCCTAAATGGTGAAGTTGCTGTCCGACGTCGCTTCGGGACCTTGTGAATACAGCTGATTGCTCTGATTGACTCATCCGGCTGACACTCAGTGGCGCTCAGCCAATCAGAGCCAGCACTGGATGTGTCCAATCACAGCCATTCAATGAATAAATGGCTGTGATTGGACGCATCCAGCTCTGGCTGCGATGGCTGTCACTCAGCTAATCAGAGCAACCTCTCGCTGGAGGCGGGGATTTCTAATCTCCATCGTTAGCAAGAGATCCTTTAACAGCTGACAAGTCTCGAAATCCAGGGACAGCAACATCACCTGTAAGGGGAGCATTGATTTTTTATTTTGACTCCGGTAGTGTAGCTCGGACATTTAACGCTGCCAAAAGCACAGTACCAAGTTGTGCCACGTTTTCGGCAGCACTGAAAACGCTGCCCATTCATTTCAATGGGCAACACAGGGCTGAAAACAGCCAAAAATAGAAAAAGCACCGCTGTCAAAGGGCAGCGTTGAAGACGCTGCGTTTTCAGCCTTGTGTGAGCAGCCCCATTGAAATGAATGGGAGTGTTGTACAGTGTTTAGCGCAGCTCTAAACGCTGTAACAAACGCCTGTGTGAGGGAGGCCTTAGCCAAATATGATAAGGCTGCATCGTACATAATGAGCACCGCTTCAGCTAGGACCCCATGCAGAGAAGACAGGTACCCCTGAGGTGCATGCATCACACAGAAAGGACCTGAAGGAGTTGGGACAGTCTGGTTTTTAGCTGTGAACGTCCATTAGTCCTTCCTGATTACACAGGACACGGATCCTGCTACATACACCACTACATTCCGTCACTTACTTAAAGGGCCCTTCTGGGACGCTTTGCCTTTCATTTCTTCCATCTTCTTCTGCTCTTCTTTCTGTTTCTGTTTGAATGCAACATCAGCCTGAATGTAAGAAATTAAGGAGCGCAGATTACCAGGAGTGAAGCGTCAATAACATTAATTACAAAGTTGTAAAATAAGACATTTTAAAGCAAACTGTATATTCTTCAGCTTTACAAGACAAACCTTGAATGCTTTCATTCACCAACAAGCAGAGAAACGATAAGTAGAACTTAAAGGGGTTTTCCAGGACTGCAATATTACGACCTATCCTTAGCATAAGTCATCAGTATCTGATTGGTGGGGGTCTGCCACTTAGGATCCCCACCAGAGGATGGCCTTTATTGCACGTTCACATGGGACCGATTGGCCGCAGATTTGCAGTGTAAACTGTCTGCACGGAAAATCTGACGCATTTACAGTAGCAGCAATGCAAGTTAGATTTTCACATGCTGCGGAGAAAGTCTATCCAAAATCCATGTAGAAATTGACATGCGATGCAGAATTTAAAACCGCAGCACGTCAATTCGCTGCAGTGGATTTGCGGTGCGGATTCGGCTTCTTCAAATGAGGGGGTGAATTCTGCAACAAATGGGGTGGATTTTGCGCTGTGGAAGGTCTGCTTTTGACACTCAAAAGCAAATTCCACCGTGTGGACATGCCCCTACACTGCATACCAGGTATATTTCGTAGCAGCGGTGTCTGGTATAGCAGTTCAATCCTATTCAAGTTGCAAATAGGCCAAGCGACAAATGAACATGATACGACATCCAGAAAAGAGGCTGTGGCACTCAACAAAAGGGCCACAGTCACTTCTAACAGGGTATTATTGGTGGGGGTCCTGAGCGTTGGACCCCACCAATTAAATATGGATGACCTCGCCTAATGAAAGGTCACCAATATTAAGAGTCGCTGAAAACCCTTTTAAAAAGTTCTACAAAGGTCGAGCAGAGTTTATATACTGTGTGGCCCCTGCAGAATCACCTGGCACGTGGGGAGAGGGGTGCTACCTCAGTCAGCATTCCTATTTACATGACATATGCGCTCTGCATTACACAACCTATAGACCCGAGCGACTGCTGAGCGGTGCGGATTGTTGAATAGTCAGAACAGAGGAAGACAACAATTCAAGCAACTGATGTAAATACACTGAATACATGTAGTCTAACTGCACTAAATCACACTTCTGTATATGTGTAATCCCGGCAATTAGGGCTATTACACGCCGTTAACACTATAGTACAGAAGTGTATCCGGGGCTGACCACGAGTGTCCTGAGCCGAGCATTGTACATCCCCATGATGCTCAGAGTTTGGGTCAGGAGATCCGCAGCCTGGCTAGAACGCACTTCCGTAGACACAAAACAGCGTCCGAAACATGGCGGTATTGTCGGTCTAAGTCGGTAACCTACAGAGCAGAATAAGGCACTGTTGAGCCCAAGCTCAACATCATTGGCCCCAACATATTGCCAAAACACAAACACAGTACTACGCATGTCTGACGGCGCGCTGTGAGGACCAGTCGCAGTACAGCAAACCCAAAAGTGAAGGGATCCACGCGGATGCTGGGCATCCTGCTGCCAGGGAAACACAGGTAAATAGGGCTCACCGGCCGCAGGTACTACTGGATTCCGTGTGGGATTCCCTGCACGGAATCCGACCCGCCCGTGGCCATGATGCCTAAGAGATCAGGAGAAATCCCTGGAAGAACAGCGGTAGCCAAACCGCTATCTCAGCATTTTGCAACATGTCCCACGGACAGGAAAGAGCAACTGAGGAAGTGAAGGGCATTCCCGCCTTTAAAGAGATCTGGGAGGTTTCCGTTTCCTGTCCGGATGGGAGGCGGTCTCATGGGTGTAAGGGAAATAAAAATTACATTATTAAACTTCGCTAAGTCCAAGTCTATTAAATTTACCGCTAACCACTTGGCAACATCTACAGCGGATGGGAATGGGGTTTATATGGAACGCGCGCAGACGTCAAGCAAGCTTTATACCTAGCAGGTGACGGCTTTCTGACAGCTGGCCAGAGTAACCGGCTTTGCAAATCTAGGCCATTAATCCTTTAGATATTGCTGTCAGCACTGACAAGAGGGAGAGGGCTTCCTCTCCCAAAAGGCTCCGCCATGATGACATTGTAAGGTGGCAATGGGTTGCTATGGCAGCATAGGGCCATGGATTTCTCTATTAAGTCCTGACTGTTGCAGGGCTAAAAGGGGCTGTACCAGAATTTTACGTTATCCCCTATCCGCAGGAATTCTCCCCCCCCCCATAGAGAAAAGGATGATTCTGCAAGCACAGGGCCAAGAGGCTGAACTGGATGGACATGCGTCTTTTTCGGCCGTTCATACTATGTAATGAAATGGACTGCAGATTTCAATTCCGCACGTGTTGTGCGTATTTTTCCCGCAGCACATGGATGGGTCTTTAAATCCCACCCACTGTAAGGCCACTCACCCACGCGTTTTTAAACATGGTTTAAGGCACCCAATCACCAACCCAATTTACCGCAATTTTGAATGCATGTCACATCGCTTTTTAATATATCCCATCATTGTGATGAGGTGCAAATAAAATAATGAAAACAGACAGTGCTCAAAAATCACAGCATTAGAAGCGCTCGGGACACCACAGTAAAAAGCATCCACTATGAGCGGCCTAAGGGGTTAATAATACATCACAGCTTGAATGATCCCTTTTATACACAGCCAGAAAGTGAGACCCCCCCCCCCCCCCCCCCCCCAGTCCAAAACAGACCTTACCTCGTCCATGTCCTTTTCAGATTTCTTAGGCTGCTTCAAGGGCTTCTTCTTCCCACCTGGAAAACAGGAGAGTCACCATCACAGCTAGCCATCCCAATAACCAGAATGTCCGTAGAATCCTCCAATCAGAGGCCGGTATTCATTCTGCACCCTTATAACCAGTTATCTGATCGGCTGCTATGGACAGATTAAAAACCCCAAACATTTATCCTCACAAGCACATGTCTATCATCATGTGTTATGCTGGGACTTGTAGTCCCACATCACCCCCTTAGTTCAGCCTGCTTAGATATAATAAAGTCTAATCATGGCGTATCTAAGCGTTCAATAATAGTAGAAGCGCACTGTAAATGCACCAACTATGGCTGCCGTGGTGAAAGCCCATTGTCCCTGGCAACTCCCATGCAGGATGGCAACGGATCCCGCCGCACCCAATTTGAATCACCAACCTTCTCTGCCAGACATCTCCGCGGTTACTGGACGATGAGGACCCCACACTACGCCGGAAAAGGTGACTAAAGGATTGCCTGAACCAAAGCACTTCCGGCTTAATTCACTAATACTACACAAAGGACCCGGATGTAGTTGCCTATTCATCGCCTGAACTGAAGACTTTTCTATCTTTACTTGCAAATATCTTAGGGAAAATGATAGCATATGGCACAGTTTTAATAAAAAATAGTAATGGTTGCGGATTTTATTGGTTATAATTTATCTGACGCCTTTTGAGATTCAGAATGCAGCCATCTTGGTACACCCCGCTATTTCTTGAGGTTATCGAGAGTATGATTGAAGCCATCTTGGTAACCTTGCTGGTCCTTGGAATCACGGGAAAGATGATTGACGCCATCTTGCTGTACCCATTCTGCGTTTATTAGTATCTGCTAAGACAGCGGAAACCTGTCAGCGGCCATCTTGGTACTCTCAAGATAAGCAGGAAGAGTTTGAAGTTCATACAGAGCCTTGTCACCTCCGTGTCATCTGTTCAAGGATCCTTCTGGCTTGGAGAGATAGAAGAATGTGTAAGCACACATAACAAGGCAGGTACAAAGAAATCAAATATGGAAGGTCACTTTGCTGTAATGCTAAAGCAATGACATGAATGACTACAGAATCACCGTGCCTCCATTATGTGAGGGAGAGCAGTTAACGTATTGGTGTTTGCTTGTTACGAGCAGTGCATTTTAAATGACTGTACATAGCAGAGCTGAGTGCGTCAGTGTAGCGTAGCTGAGTGCGTCAGTGTAGCGTAGCTGAGTGCGTCAGTGTAGCGTAGCTGAGTGCGTCAGTGTAGCGTAGCTGAGTGCGTCAGTGTAGCGTAGCTGAGTTTATAATTAACTAAGATATTAGCAGCACATCCAGCTCTGCTACATCAGATGGCCTATTGTATATAATGTTGTGATTTGCATATTTTATATTGCACTTCTATACGTTTTATTGGGATGTTTTTACAATTAGAAGGATCAGCCGCCTGCCACAAAGAATGTCGCCGTAAACTACAGAAGTCGGGAATGGCGCTAGCTCTGCTACATTAGGACAAGGCAATGAACAAAATAACTATGATTCTCCGCTCATGTGCAGTAGGCTGCGCTTTCCATAGTTATCCTATGGAAACGTGTCATGCAAGCTCCACGTGCGATTTATCGCCACGGAACTTGCGGTTTTCACATCGCCCGTGGACAGCCAGCCTTAGGGTCAGTTCAGGATTTCCGACTGTCTGCTCTGTTTTTAGAGGAGAGAAACTAAAATAAAACAAAGAAAAAAAACTATTTTTTTCCCCATTGATTTCAATAGGGTTTCAAAAACCAGAAATGCTTCAGTTTGATTAGATTTCTGTTTTGTTTTTTTTTGGACGGGAGAGTAATGCAGTCTGCAGCGTTAGGGCTCATACTTGCAGACATATGCGTAAAGCGCTATGGATCTCCCCGCAGTGTTTTACCCATTTTGCAAATATATACTTTGATGGCAGAGACCGCGTGTGGCTGCGGTTTGCACTGCACATGCCCGCATATCACACGCACACGGACGTGCACAGACAGCGTATCATATCCTGCCCATACTAGTGTATTGGGCTCACACTGCGTGGTACACAGAGAGATAGAGCATGCTGCGATCTGTTTCACGCAGTGTCTACATGCCGGGGAGCATGGACCAATGAAAGTCCAAGATCGCGCTCACCAACATGTGAATTCCCCACAGATGCGAGGCGTTTTTATGTTAAAACAGCCTCTCATCACTTCGGGTAAGAAGTGATCCTCCGCTGTGGCTCACAGGATTGCGGAGTTTCTCCCATTGTTTTGAATGGAAGACCAGGCATCACATCGCGTTCACGTAGCACGTGGTGCGATGCTGCTGCCGGCTCCATTGAAGACAATGGGCGCTGCGATGTAAAAGTACACAGAAAGATAGGACATGCCGCTATATGTTTCCCGCATCGCGGTGCCATGCAGGGAAGCATTGCTCATTGGGGTTCAAATTTGTGCGTCTCATAACACACAAATCTCGCATGATTTTTCTTGCCCGTGGGAAGTCGGCCTAAGGCTCACTCATGCAGCCTGTCTATACAGGCAGATATATCGTTAGCGAATGCGTTCGCCTATCGTTCAGTCATTTACATTCACTGCACCAGTGAATGTGCGCGACTAAAGCATCGCTGTTCACTCGCAACAAAGTGCGAATGGTTATTTTTTTTTTATGCCTGTATGAATTGGACAACAAGAAGCAAACAAATTCTTGATGGGCGTTCAAGTGTTGGCCGTATTTACACTGAGCGATTATCGGTCAAATTTGCGCGGTCCAACAATTTTTTGAACGATAATCGTTCCGTGTAAAGGTGCCTTATCGCCTCCACTCTAATGCCAAATGTCACTGCATATCGCTCCGCCAGTAAAGGGATCGGGCCGCACTGAAGTGACGGAGGGCGTAATAATCACCTCTCAGCAATGAAAAGTGGTAAACATGGTGGTTAAAGCTAATGCCAGGAAATGCCCAGCAATAAATATGGCGACCGTTGTTACCAGGTAATGCAGTGATGATAAGTTATTCGGGGTACACGGATTTGGTATTTTTATTAGTATTTTTTTTTCTTCTGTAAATCCCTTTTTTTTTAATTTATTACACTGAACTACGGTAGTAGTAAAAAAAATGAAGAAAATTTTAATTTAACAGTATTTCTACCCATTTTTGTCTACAGTATATGAAATGTATAATTAAAAGGTACTGGCCCAGTCGCTGCCACAAAAAAAAAATTAACCCTTAGAGTGTATTCTTTTGAAAATATGTATCTTGATGCGGACATTTACGGCGCTTCAAACGGACATAAGTGCAATCGCACGCGCCTTAGTGCAGTATATTTGCAGACTGAACAAGGCATTTTTGCGTTGCGTATATCGACGTAATTTTTCTGCTCGCAGGGCATATTCATCTACGCGATGCAAACAAGACGCACCGATTTCAAAGGGCTAATTAGTACCAGATGTGTTCTTTTTCCAACACAATCCCGCAGTGTTGCGCATTCATTTGCACACCCCCATTGATTTTTATGGAGACTTTTGGTGTGCACGTACGCAGAAAGTATGTTCTCATGTTTTTGCATGCAACCGAAATGTATGCTTAAAATACGGAAATGTGGATGAAACCATTAAAATCAATGAGTTCTGTTTTTTGTGTATTGCGTGTACAAATCCGTCCGTGTGTAGCTGACCTTAGGCATCAAAGAGGTACGCAGCTGCTTTCCAGTCAAAAGGACCAGAAGGTCTGGCACTGCCAACTGCGGTGGGTGGTCTCCATCAGCTAGTAATATCAGATGCGATGCCTATGTGGTGGCGGGCTAATATAACTTTGTAGACCTCTTGTGGTTGATGCCTGCCGGTCCTTTGGATGCCAGAGTATTGGAATACTCCATATTATTTCACTTGACAATCTCATTTGAAGCTGAAATCTGTTTTCTTGCAGGTTGTGTGTCAGCAGCGCCCCCGGATGAGACATTTCTGCAACGGCATGAAGCCTCCTCATCCTCCATCTGTACTACTGACCCAGAGAATCAAACTGCTTAGTGTAAGGACGCTGTGCTCCTCTGCGCCCAAACCTCCAGACCTCAGACCACCTCCCGAGTCCTCTGCTGTCACCCCCTTACAGAGATGGATGGAGACCGGTAAAACCGTGGGGCGAAATTCTATGCAGAAAGCGTCTGCCACGGCCAAGAACTGGTGGGACCGATACGAAGAGTTTGCAGGACTGGTAGAAGTTCGAGAAGCTCAAGGGAAAGTAGCTGAGGTAAGACCGCAGGTGACTGAGCACAAGGCTGGGAGTAAGGGCCAATATCCACGGGCAGATCTGATTTGGGGAATCCGTGCGGGCGATCCACCTATAGGGAAGCATGGGGTTCCGTGCATGGATTAAAGCATGCATACTTGTTTTGCAGACCTTTTGGTCCAGAAAAGAAATCGCATCGTGCTTCATTTCATTTCTTTTCCAGCACAGACGGCATCCAATGGAAGCTGTCCGATCTGCGGCCTGGCCGCAAATGAATTGCGGCCGGGCTGCGGATTCTGCGGGACAGCAGGAGTTTAAAAAAAAATTCCAGTGCGCACGTGCAGTGGCGCTTCCACACACATCCACAGTGAAGAAAATAGAAGACCCAAACAGGCACGCAAAAGACCTGGACGGGTAAGCAGTGTCCTCGGCCACGAGCAGGGTCGGATTCCGATACGGGCTTCCGCATGTGGAATGCGATCCGCCCCTGGACATTGGGCCTAAGGCCGCCTTCGCTCATAGCGTAAACGCTGCGGAACTTTCGCAGTGCATTTTGCTACTGAAATTCCACAGCATTCACAGTACAAGCATTGGGAGGACATGTCAAAAATCTGCTTCACATGGTCTGCAAAATTTCCACACCTGATAAGCAATGTTTTTAAAAAACACTGCTTTGTTTAACCCTCTAAATACAAGGGTTAAAATCCGCTACAAAAACCATGGCAAAACCCAGAATTTTTAGGCACGGATTTTGCCACTGCTGTTTTTTTACAGCAGAATGCCTTCAGCAAATATGCCAAGTATGAAGGCCGCCTAAAGGTGTATTCAGATGGCACGATTAAAACCACATAAAAAAACTACATTAAAACAACATGTTTTGCTGCCATTTTCGATTTGGTTGTGTTTTTTCCTTCATCTTTAGAGTTTTTCAGATGCAGTTTTTAACTGCGCCATCTGAATACATCCTAATTAGTGACAGTCTGCTTCCTCTTTACAGCTTGTTCTCTATTCCCATCCAAAGCTGCTTTTAGAATTCTTCTGGTTGCCCTTAGAAACAGACAACAGTTAAGCTCTACCGCGCTGTCAGACGTGACCTGCGAGGCTAAGGACAAGTAGTTTGGCTGGCCGCATGCAGCCAATCCACTCCCAATGGTTGCCTAATCTACCATGCAGATTGTGCAGCCTTTGACCACCGGAGACACGTTTGGTTTGGCTGTGTGTAGCCAGCCAGATCATATGTCCTTACCCTAAGGGCTCATTCACACGACCGTATCCGTAAAACGCTGAGGGAGTCCCGTAGCGTTTTATCAGTGTGTGTGAGCTTGCAGAGACCGCGTATGGCAGCGAGTGCACTGCGTATGCATGCTGAAATCACGGTCGTGTGAATGAGCCCTAACTGTCTTCTACGCTTCCACAATACACTGCTCTCTGTAAAGCTGGGTTCACAGCTGCGCTACTTTTTCCGTTGTTTGGCTCCGTCCTAGGAGCCGATGAACAGAAAAAAAGAAAGTGCGGGACCCAAACAGCGTCAGACGGACCCGATTGACTATAATGAGGTCCGTCTGGCTACTGGCATGTTGCCCTGTGTTTTCCCCAGACAAATCTGTGCCACACCAGGAACCTATGAACTGAACAGGTAACATTTACAATCAAACTCCCTTTTGTTTGTGATCTGTTACTATGGAGATACAGTACTGAGGAAAAATCGCTGCAAAGTAAGAATGCTTTCAAAAATAGTGTGAATAGTTTATTTTTGTCAATTACAAAATGCAAAGAGGCTGAACAAAAGAGAAATGTAAATCCCATCAGTATTTGGTGTGCCCTTTGTTTTCAAAACAGCATCAGCTCATTTAGGTACTCTTGCACACGGGTTTTGAAAGAACTTGGTAGGGAGGTTGTTCCAGACATCTTGGAGAACTTACCATGGATCTTCTGTGGATGTCGGCTTGCTCAAATCCTTCTGTCTTTTCATGTAATCCCAGACAGACTGGATGATGATGAGATCAGAGCTCTGTGGAGCCATGTCATCACTTCCAGGACTCCTTGTTCTTCTTTATGCTGAAGATAGTTCTTAATATCATCAGAAAACTCCCTGATGATATTACATGATGAATTATATACCTGTATTTCTCAACATTGAGGACACCATTAATCCTGACAAAATCCCCAACTCTGTTTACTGAAATGCAGTTCCAGACTTGCAAAAAACATCCACCATGCTTCACTGCTGTTTGCAGACACTCATTATTGTGCTGCTGTCAGCATGCTTCACTGCTGCCTGCAGACACTCATTATTGTACCGCTCTCCAGCATGCTTCACTGCTGCCTGCAGACACTCATTATTGTACCGCTCTCCAGCATGCTTCACTGCTGCCTGCAGACACTCATTATTGTACCGCTCTCCAGCATGCTTCACTGCTGCCTGCAGACACTCATTATTGTACCGATCTCCACCATGCTTTACTGCTGCCTGTAGACACTCATTATTGTACCGCTCTCCACCATGCTTCACTGCTGCCTGTAGACACTCTCCAGCATGCTTCACTGCTGCCTGCAGACACTCATTATTGTGCTGCTGTCAGCATGCTTCACTGCTGCCTGCAGACACTCATTATTGTATCACTCTCCACCATGCTTTACTACTGCCTGCAGACACTCATTATTGTATCACTCTCCACCATGCTTTACTACTGCCTGCAGACACTCATTATTGTATCATTCTCCACCATGCTTTACTGCTGCCTGTAGACACTCATTATTGTACCGCTCTCCACCATGCTTTACTGCTGCCTGCAGATACTCATTATTGTACCGCTCTCCACCATGCTTTACTGCTGCCTGTAGACATTATTGTCCTGCTCTTCAGCTCTTCACTGAACAAACTGTGTTATGTTACAGACAAATATTTTACATTTTGACCCATCAGTCCAGAGCACCTGCTGACATTTTTCTGCACCTCGGCTTCTGTTTTCCTGCTCAGCTGCTTGACCTTGTTTCTACTTCAAAGGTATGGTTTTTGGCCACAACTCTTTCATGAAGACCACTCTGAACAGTAGATGAGTATACCTGGGTCCTGCTTGTTTCTGCCACTTCTCTGCTGATGTCACTTTTGCACCTATTCTGATTTCCAAGGGAAGTAAGCATGATGTGCCTTTCATCTGCTGCATTGTTTCCTTGGCCAACCACTGCTTCTTCGGTCCTCAGGATTGCTCGTTTCTTTATGCTTCTTCAAAACAGCTTGAGCAGCACTTGAAACCCGAGTCTGCTTTGAAATCTTTACCTTGGAGAGACCACACTAATGCAGTATATCTACCTTGTGTCTTTTTGCTGTGCTCAATTTTTCCATGGTGTTTGATCTTGTAACATGAAACTGTCTTCCACAACCTCACCTTTTGTAGCAGTGTTTGGTTCCTCATCTTGTTTTAAGCCTCCTACACAACTCTTTCTGTTTCAGTTAATGACTGTATTTCAACCTACATACGAAAATAATGATCATTATCACCTGTTTGGTATAATTGGTTAATCCTATATTGGACTATAATCACTGACTTTGTACAAGTGGGCCTAGAAGAACTGATGCTGTTTTGAAGGCAAAGAGCGGTCACACCGAATATTGATGACATTTAGATTCCTCTTTTGTTCAGTCACTTTGCATTTTAATAGACAAAAAGAAACTACTAACACTTCTGTTTTTGAAAGCATTCCTACTCTGCAGCATTTTTTTCTCTCCTGCGTAAAATGTTTGCACAGTATTGTACATTACTCTGCATAGGAGCTGCATACACAAAATAATAGCAGATTGTTAACCAAGAAATTTTGCAAAATTGCTTTATTTTTGTCTATTGGCTGTAGTGGAGTAATACAAATGTCTTAAAGGGAATCTGTCACCTACTTGTTGCCTTGTCAGCTGAGCTTATGGGCTGAAAGTAGGTGGCAAGTGAAGTCCGGGGATGTAAGTGTTATACTTGCCTTCGCCATCGTTCCCCTCGGTATGAGCGCTAAAAACTGTCGCTCAATGCATATAGCGGCAGCTTTCAACGTTCACATCAATGGAAAGATGGAGAAGGCAAGTATAACACTTGCATCCCTGGACTTCACTTGTCACCTACTTTCAGCCAATAAGCTTAGCTGACAGGGCTACAAGTAGATGTCCGATTCCCTTTAAGAATCGTTTCTCATTTCTTCAGGCAGAGAAAGACTTCATGGTGGCTCGTGGGATAGTGCGGGAAGCTCGTGAAAATGTGGAATCGCAGCAGCTGAAACTGAAAGAAGTGCGGGATCGACTGGACAGAGTGTCACGTGACGATGTCCAGTATTTGGAGCTTGCCACTCTGGAGCACAAACTTCTGCAGGTAAATAAGAGCTCAGATGGAATCAGAATTGATATGGGTGTCGGTAAAGTGTGACATTGTTACATTCCGATCTAAAGTGGGCGTGGTCAGAACACCTGGCAGCCAATGAGAACGCAAACAGCAGGAGAGGAGTGTGCTGATCATGTAGGGGACAGTGACCCATCTGCTGTAATTATATTAACGAGGAACGGACTGAGACGTTAAAGAGGCGAAGAGCATGGAGACATTTGAATGGTTACAGATGTATAGTAGAAGGACCAGAATTCCCCAGCAGCACAGAGTATTTCAGAAGATGTCTGCACTGATCTTGCAGAAAGCAGTGACCTTGTAAGGACAAGTCTGTTCATGACGGGCCGCATCATGACCTAAGTAGGGGAATGGAAACAAGTAGGAGGTCACATGACAGATCCTGGCATAAGCTGGGCCACAAGTAGCACAAAGTATTTTAGAAGATAAGTAGAAGTGCAATGTGACTTATTATATTAGGGAGGACATGACTGCATGTGACGAGATTGTGATTTTACAATTGTGATGTCCTAAATAAAGGAGGGAATTAAGACAAGTTGGAGGACACAGATCCAAAAAGAAGCAGGGGGCATAGTAGCACAGTGTATTTAAGGAGATTAGAACATCAATCTTGCAAAAGGCTGTGATATGTTGACTCGTGGTTAGAGAAGACCAGGTTCATGTCATGATATAATGAGGGGATTGGAGATGGATGGGAAGACACAGAGGGCCCATACAGCACAGAGTGTTTAAGGAAATGAGTGTGCTGGTTTTGAGGAAGGCACCAACTTGTTTACTCATGTGATTACATTAGTATGGTAAGGGCTGTCTGTGACAGGGAAGGTATCCTGAAATAAGGAGGGGAAGTAGCCGGATGCATACAGCACAGAGTATTTATGGAGAGGGTGCACTGATTTTGCAACAGGCAGTGGCCTGTTTACTCATGTAATTACAGAAGACAGAGCTGTCTGTGACCGAGACCATGCTATGATTTAAGAAGGTGATTGCAGACAAGTGGGAGGTCACATGACAGTTCTTGGAAGGAGCAGCATCATTAGCGCAGATTATTTCAGACGATGTTATACACTTTGTCAAAATAAATCCAGCCCCTAGAAAAAGTTGTCATTCTGCTGCAAAACTGGGCATGCAGTTCCATCTCAGGCAGATATGTAAATGATTAGAGTTGTGGTGATTAGATGAACGGTCTTGTCACCTAAGGCCCTAAAAGTGATTCCCCACTTGGCCTATAAAGAGGCTCTCAGAGGCTCCTTGTGTATAGTGACCTCTTCTTCCGCTTGTGTAGAGCTTGTTGACCACTAGATGCAGAGAAGAGATGTCACCCCATTACTAGAGTCTGGGAGGGCCGCATTATTAGAATGTGAGAAGCTGGATGGGCGTATTGATAACTTGCCGGCCACCCATTCTGACCAGACCGTTAGAAGGTGTTGGGACCAGTGGATGTGTGAGGGCACACAAGGTGACCGGGGTCAAGACATCTTCAACTGACCACCAGTAGAGAGGATTGTCTGATCGTCCGGCAAGCATGCGCAGTTCCAACTGTGTCGTTGTCCGCCATCCAGAGACAGGTGGCGCCATCGGTACACCCCTGTGTCTGTCGGAAGCATTTCCATTGACTTGACTGAAGGACATTTGGTCTTGTGCTGCTCCTTAAGTGTACTGCTTTTGACACCCATCCACTGTCACATCTGTTTTCAGTGGTGTTGTGAAAGACGAAACTGGACTGCTACAGAGTCGTTCTGGTATTGTATCTATGTACTGAGGTTTGTTTGTGCTGTATTTATGTTGTAAGCTTGGTTTTGGTGCTGTATTTATAATAAGAGCTTGGTTCTGGTACAGTATGCACTGAGCTGTTGTGGTGTGGCTATGCTGGCTGCTATCTTACTGTTTTCTGCACTAGTAGAATACAGGCAGACTGCTGAACAGTTTAATATATGTAGTTTTCTTTCTTTATAATAAAAGAAGGGGGGGATTGTACACAATGTGGCATCTAATGTAAGGCTGACATTGGCTATTAGTGAGGAAGGGGTGCATGAGACTGAAGGAGTAGGATAATGTGAGAAGGAAACCGCAAGCAATAGCAAGTGACATGGTGATAAAGACAGGATCCACAGCAGCACCAAGTATTAAAGCAGTGTGGACTCTGTAACTTTATTTTAATGGGCACAATGCATTGTATTAATTAATGATTCTTCGGTCCATTGTGTGTTCTCATCATTAGAGGCTGGGAATTGTATTACATTATGTTTTTCCCAGCTATATAAAAAGAATCGATGGTTTTGGAGGAAGTACGGTTATTAGCGGACATAGGGTCTCACTCGTCCTTTTGATACTTTTTGTTTTCTTTATAAGGAAGAAACATTTCCTTGTTGAAAACATCTAAAATTAGCCCCTTTTTAAAAGTTTGGTAGAAGATATTACAAATCCAGTTTGTTTCCTGTGATATATAAAATGCTTTTCAGATCCTCTCTTCTTTCTCCCGCAACTATGGAACTACAACTCTCGGCATTGAGTTTGACGAGCCTCAATCTGTAACTGTGCAGCTACCGTGGAGAAGTTAGAATGACGCTCACATCTGATCATTGCAGAAATCTTGTCATCTATGTTGCTTTAAAGAAAGTTTGCCACCAGCATGTTATCATGTAAGCTAATTAGAGATGAGCGAGCACGCTCGTTTAAGGCTGATGCTCGAGCGAGCATCGGTCTTTTCAAGTAACTGATTACTTGTCCGAGCACCATGCGGGGAGCGGGGGGGGGGGGGGGTGGAGAGAGAGAGAGAGATAGAGATTCCTTTCACTACCCCCCCCCCCGCGCATGGCTAATCAGTTACTCGAAAAGTCCGATGCTCGCTCGAGCATCAACCTCAAACGAGCGTGCTCCCTCATCTTTAAAGTTAATCCTAACCATCAGGGAGCGATATGAATAGAATGTACATCACTTTTTTCTGATAGGGTTCGCATAACCCCGAAATCTCTATTTTTCGGTGGTGTGCCTGGGAACTGTCCAGTGGGTGGTTCGCTCCCTTGGGCTAGCTTGGGGTCTGCATCTGTCAATTCAGCCAAACCCCACTCCTTGCCTGATGATTGCCATCCCCAGTTCAGAGCTGAAAATGCTCTATGTTCCACAGACTAAAAGTGACCCACACACTCACCTCTAGGGGCGTGCGCACGATGACCAGAAAACCGATGCTTATACTGCACATACACGTAGTCCCAAAAGTACCATATATACGCTGTTTCTGGGTCGATGAAAGTATGACGTTCAGCCATAAAGAGGCAGGAGATAAAGAGAGCCCAGACCGGTCTGAGAGAACCAGATGGAAGTAGAAAAACTGAAGGTGGCGAAAACCCAAGGAGGTGACCCTGACCCCAGGTGTTAACCCCAGGTCAAAATCCTAGAGCGGGCTGACGGACAATGACTCCCTGTTTCAGGAGGTGCTACCAACCAGATGAATGCTACACTAGGAAAGCGTGGTCAAGCGAGAAACAGTATTGTGGGCAGAAACTGGTAAATTGGCGCAAGACAATGGACATGAAATATGAAGTTTTTTTTTTATTTATTAAAACCAGCAGTAAAATGCGTTTTGGGGTGAAAACACTTAATCAGCTGGGATAGGTACTACAGTGACTGGGGAAGAATAGGGGATGAGCAGAGGATAAAGAAAGGAGGGGCGCGGAAACAAAAAGCTAAAATAAATAAATAAAAAATGAATACACATATATGTGTGAGCATAAAATTGCGACGAAAGTACGTGAAAAGTACCTAAAACACTAAATAAGTAAAAAAAATTGCAGCAGAAGAAAAGGTCATAAATATTAAAAAATACAACAATCAATGTAGAAACATGTTGTGTGCACTGTGAAGGAATGAAGAGCATGGGTACAATGCATTCCATTAACGTTTAGGCCCGTCGCCACTGAGGCTCTTCCGTGTATTGTACCCATGCTCTCCATTCCTTCACAGTGCACACAACATGTTTCTACATTGATTGTTGTATTTTTTAATATTTATGACCTTTGTTTTTGCTGCAGTTTTTACTTATTTAGTGGTTTATGTATTTTTCATGTACTTTCAGCACGTTTATGTGTATGCATTTTATATTTATATAGTTTATCTTCATTTTTGTCCCCCCATCCCCCTACTTTCTTTATACTCATCCTCCATTTTACTGTTGGTTTTAATAAATAAGAGCGTCTGATTTCGTGGCCATTGTCTTCTGCCTCCTCCTCAGAGGCTTGCACCAATTTTACAGTTTTTTAGTGCAATTCTGTTTCTCACCAGCAGTCAGAGGGAGCGGACAATCTGTTGGGCTGTTTGGTGGCAATTTTCATAGAGCGTTCGCCACCGAAAAACACTAGTTTGACAGGATGTACCAGAAAAAAACTATGGTTAGGATTAGTTAAAATGATAAAATGCAGGTGATCGATTTCCTTGAGAGAAGAGCAAGTCCTTGTACAGGGATTTGTACAAGATTAGAGAAGCATGGGGCTTTCCTTCTAAAACAGTGCCACATCTGTCCACAGGTAGTGTCTGGTATCGCACCTCACCTCCATTGTAGTAAATGGCACTGAGCTGCAATTCCACACATAACCTGTGGCTAAGTGTGGTGCTGTTATTACAAGAAAGCAGACGTTTTTTGCTAATCCTGTATAACCTATCCTAAAGCGATACCTTGTGGTTACTAATTGTACAGATAAGCCCAATATTGTCTTTTCTAATTAGTAAAATATTGATTCCCATTGTCTGAGGCAGGGGGGTGGGGGTCTGTTTAGGATCACACTGTGCGATTAATTAGACTGATTTCGGATTATTTCCCAGGGACATTAATCTTTCGGGTTTCCTGTGAGTTTCATTTTCTCGTGGCCGGTGACTCTGCCTCAAATATGCGGCTTAATAATTAAATTCTGCCCATCCAGACCATCACTAATCCAATCAATAGCATCATGAGGAACATGTGTTGTGGATTCGAAGCGGAGAACATATTAATGAGAACATAATATAAACTGCGAAGCGGAAGTTAACCCCTTGGAGGCAGGCGCACTACAGTGATATTAGCTATGAGCTATGGGTCATTTTGCATAAAATCATTTAAAGGGGTATTCCCAGCATCAAGACTTACCACCTATCCTCAGGGTAGGTGATAGGTGTCTGACCACTGGGACCTCTGTTGATCACAAGAACGGGGATCTTGTGTCCCCTGCTTGAATGGAGCAGTGGTTGCGCATATGTGCTGCTGCTCCTCTATTACAAAGGGGGGAAAGGGACTTGTTATTTGTATAGCGCCAACTTATTCCACTGGGTACTCATTTAACCGACCTTGTAAGGATGGAAGGCTGAGTCAACCTTGAGCCGGCTACCTGAACCAAGCGGGGATTGAACCCACAACCTTCAGGTCGTTAGTGAGTGCTTAGGACTGCATTCTTGATCGTTAGATGTCCTAGTGGTCGGACCACCACTGATCAGGCACTTGTGAATACAGGAGAAGTATTATATTATAAATACCCCCTTTTTAAAGGTCTTTCAATTATTATTATTTGATATACTATAAAAGTCTGATCAGTCAGGGTCCACATACTAAGACCTCAGCCAGAGCAGACTGCTAGTATAAAGACTGTCTACTTCACTGGAGGATCTGGCACATCTAAGCATTTATGCAGGTAGCCTATTAATTTCGATGGACATCATGCAATGCCGCATTTTCCCTGTGGAGGTGCTGTAGAAATTTGAAAACTTGTTGCTGAATTCCCTCATAGATTACAGCTGCCCACTGGGGATCCCATAAGCAGGATACTCTATAAGAAATTTATTTTTAAAGGAATCTTTCTGACAAAAAATGATTGTCTAAAGTGGAGAACATGTCTTAAACTAAATGGGTTAACAAATGGGGAGTACACTGATAAATGCACTTATGTGAACGATGCCCCCTTACAGTTAGACAATGACCCCATGCACATATGAATAAACTAGCCGATATACCTGGCTTCGCCCGAGTTAATTTGGTACTGGTGTTTATCTGGTGTTCACACAGAAAATCTTATGAAGTCGTAGTTACTTTAGAGATACCGGGAAAAAAATATGTTCACCATTTTGCATGGTTCTTTGTGTTACCCAGGAAACACCACGTGGAGATAACCATGCGACGTTTCCTTTATATAAAATGACATCAGGAAGTGAGAGAATTAGATTCCGTACGTAAAATTTGGACACTAATTCTTTTGCGTTTAGAATTGAATAATCGAGTTGGGACCCATTAACTTTTCCTATTTATGACATAATCAATGCCTGTGCCAAACTTCAAATTTCTATGACATCGAGAAGTGAGAGAATTAGATTCCGTACGTAAAATTTGGACGCTAATTCTTTTTCGCTAGAATTGAATAATCGAGTTGGGACCCATTAGGTTTTCCTATTTATGACAGAATCAATGCTTGTGCCAAATTTCAAATTTCTTTGACATTGGGAAGTGAGAGAATTAGATTCTGTACGAAAAATTTGGACGCTAATTCTTTTGCGCTAGAATTGAATAATCGAGTTGGGACCCATTAGCTTTTCCTATTTATGACACAATCAATGCTCGTGCCAAATTTAAAGTTTCTTTGATGTTGGGAAGTTAGAGAATTAGATTCCGTACGTAAAATTTGGACGCTAATTCTTTTGCGCTTAGAATTGAATAATTGAGCTGGGACCCATTAACTTTTCCTATATATGACATAATCTATGTTCGTGCCAAATTTCAAGTTTCTATGACATCAGGAAGAGAGAGAATTAGATTATGTACGTAAAATTTGGATGCTAATTCTTTTGAGCTTAGAATTGAATAATCGAGTTAGGACCCATTAACTTTTCCTATTTATGACATAATCAATGCTCGTGCCAAATTTCACGTTTCTACGACATTAGGAAGTGAGAATTAGATTCCGTACATAAACTTTGGACGCTAGTTCTTTTGCACTAGGATTGAATAATCGAGTTGGGACCCCTTTACTTTTCCTATTTTGGACATAATCTATGCTTGTGCCAAATTTCAAGTTTCTATGACATCGGGAAGTTGGAGAATTAGTGGCGAGTCAGTCAGTCAGTGAGGGCTTTCTTCTTATATATATATTAGCTGATATACCCGGCTTCGCCCGAGTTAATTTGGAACTGGTGTTTATCTGGTGTTCACACGTAAAATCTTATGAAGTCGTGGTTACTTTAGAGATACCGAGGAAAAACATATGTTCACCATTTTGCATAGTTCTCTGCGTTACCCAGGAAACACCATGGGAGGTAACCTTGCGACGTTTCCTTTATATAAAATGACATCAGGAAGTGAGAGAATTCGATTCTGTACCTAAAATTTCGACGCTAATTCTTTTGCGCATAAAATTGAATAATTGAGTTGAGACCCATTAGCTTTTCCTATTTATGACATAATCAATGCTCGTGCCAAATTTCACGTTTCTATGACACCGGAAAGTGAGAAAATTACATTCCGTACGTAAAATTTGGACGCTAATTCTATTGCGCATAGAATTGAATAATCGAGTTGGGAACCGTTAGCTTTTCCTATTTATGACATCATCAATGCTCCTGCCAAATTTCAAGTTTCTATGACATCAGGAAGAGGGAGAATTAGATTATGTACGTAAAATTTGGACGCTAATTCTTTTGCGCATAGAATTGAATAATCGAGTTGGGACCCAATTACTTTTCCTATTTTGGAGATAATCTATGCTCGTGCCAAAATTCATGTTTCTACGACAAGTTGGAGAACTTTTGGCGAGTCAGTCAGTGAGTCAGTGAGTGAGTCAGTCAGTGAGGGCTTTCGTCTTTATATATATAGACTAGCTGATATACCCGGCTTCGCCCGAGTTAATTTGGTACTGGTGTTTATCTGGTGTTCACACGGAAAATCTTATGAAGTCGTGGTTACTTTAGAGATACTGAGGAAAAACATATGTTCACCATTTTGCATAGTTCTCTGCGTTACCCAGGAAACACCACGTGGAGGTAACCATGCGACGTTTCCTTCATATAAAATGACATCAGGAAGTGAGAGAATTAGATTACGTACATAAAATTTAGACACTAATTCTTTTGCGCTTAGAATTGAATAATCGAGTTGGGACCCATTAACTTTTCATATTTATGACACAATCAATGCTTGTGCCAAATTTCATGTTTCTATGACATTGGGAAGTGAGAGATTTAGATTATGCACGTAAAATTTGGACGCTAATTCTTTTGCGCATAGAATTGAATAATGGAGTTGGGACCCATTAGCTTTTCCTATTTATGACATAATTAATACTCGTGCCAAATTTCCCGTTTCTATGACACCGGAAAGTGAGAAAATTACATTCCGCACATAAAATTTGGACGCTAATTCTTTTGCGCATAGAATTGAATAATTGAGTTGGGATCCATTAGCTTTTCCTATTTATGACATAATCAATGCTCGTGCCAAATTTCACCTTTCTATAACACCGGAAAGTGAAAAAATTACATTCCGCACGTAAAATTTCGACGCCAATTCTTTTGTGCTAGAATTGAATAATGGAGTTGGGACCTATGAACTTTTCCTATTTATGACATAATCAATGCTCGTGCCAAATTTCACCTTTCTATAACACCGGAAAGTGAAAAAATTACATTCCGCACGTAAAATTTCGACACCAATTCTTTTGTGCTAGAATTGAATAATGGAGTTGGGACCTATGAACTTTTCCTATTTATGACATAATCAATGCTCGTGCCAAATTTCACGTTTCTATAACACAGGAAAGTGAGAAAATTAGATTCCGTACGTAAAATTTGGACGCTAATTCTTTTGCGCATAGAATTGAACAATCGAGTTGGGACCCATTAGCTTTTCCTATTTATGACATAATCAATGCCCGTGCTAAATTTCACATTTCTATGACACCGGAAAGTGAGAAAATTAGATTCCGTACGTAAAATTTGGACGCTAATTCTTTTGCGCATAGAATTGAATAATCGAGTTGGGACCCATTAACTTTTCCTATTTATGACATATTCAATGCGCGTGCCAAATTTTAAATTTCTATGACATTGGGAAGTGAGAGATTTAGATTATGTACGTTAAATTTCGACGCCAATTCTTTTGCGCTAGAATTGAATAATGGAGTTGGGACCCAATTACTTTTCCTATTTTGGAGATAATCTATGCTTGTGCCAAAATTCATGTTTCTACGACATCGGGAAGTTGGAGAACTTTTGGCGAGTGAGTGAGTGAGTCAGTCAGTCAGTCAGTCAGTCAGTCAGTCAGTCAGTGAGTCAGTGAGGGCTTTCGTCTTTATATATATAGATAGAAAAGCAGAACACGAAGTAGAAGTGATCTTTTTATACCTTGTCCTTTACTATGAAGCTGCATTTTGTGGCAACTTTGACGCAAGAAAAAGGTAGGTTAGTGTGAATCATGTGTCTGACCCCTTAATGGGATCCCATAACTGAAGTTATATTAAGATCCGTTCAGATCTCCTTTAAGGTTCTGTTAGGGATTTCCGTCTCGTTTTTGTAAGACAAGTTGTAATTTTCAAGGCTACCACTTTGGGGTGCATGTGATTGTGTAACTTTTATTAATTTTTGGGAGGGTGGAGGGATGAAAAAAAGCAGGAATTCCACTGTTGTTTTTTGGGCTGTGTTTTTACGGCATTCATCGTGTAATAAAAATTAGATGATGATATTCTGTGGATCAGCACAATTACAGCGATACCAATTCCGTGTTTTTTATGTGTTACTACTTTTGCACATGGAAAATCCTTAAAGGGGTACATACCTCTGTTCAAAAGCCTCTTCAGTCTCCCGCAGTAAAGTAACAGAGCTCCTACAAACCCTTCCACGCTCCCCTGACAGCTCTCTAGTCCCTAGCGAACTTCACTTTCTGGTTTAGATATGATATCCCTCGACAAAAGGGCCATGTGACTGCTACAGCCAATCATCATCTCCCTTCAGTATTAGGTCGTCATCACTCTCCTCCAGGAAGGGAATTTCATTGTGGACCAGAGAGCTGGCGAGACGGCGGTGGTGGGGGAGCATGGAAGGGCAAGTTAAGAGCTCTGTTATTTAACTACTGCA
This sequence comes from Eleutherodactylus coqui, assembly GCF_035609145.1. Classification (NCBI taxonomy): domain Eukaryota; kingdom Metazoa; phylum Chordata; class Amphibia; order Anura; family Eleutherodactylidae; genus Eleutherodactylus; species Eleutherodactylus coqui. Next base: position 194,485,249 of record NC_089839.1, read on the forward strand.
GACTGAAGAAGCTTTGAACAGTACTATAGATGCGAAATTGATAGAAGGGGTGGAGCAAAAACCAGTAGAATATAAACGGCCCAAAACTGGAGACAAGGGCCATGATAGTTAGGTGTATGCCAGAGAATCTGGAGGTGCTGCCTAACCAGAAAAAGCACCACCTAAGTAGGCGTGAGCGTATAGAGGAGTGCAAAACCCCAAACTGGTAGCTCGGCGCAAATTATTTGAAAAATCAAAAAAGTAACAAGATGAAAATCTCTCCCTTTTAGGCCGCCTGCAGACGAGCGGAAATCCCGCCGCGGGATTTCCCGCGGGATTTCCGCCGCTGAAAGTCTGCATTACAATACGCACTCCTATGCAGACGGCCGCGGTTTGGCCGCGCGAAATCTCGCGCGGCAAACAAACCGCGGCATGTTCTAATTTTCTGCGGGGCACGCACTCACCCGGCCGCCGGCTCCGGTCTGCGCATGCGCCGGCTGCGCGGCAGCCGGCACATCAAAGAGCCGGGGCCGCCAGGCGCGGGTGAGTACGCGCTCGCCCCTGCAGGCTCTGGGGTCGGATCGCGCGGCGAGATTTCTCGCTGCCGGATCCGACCCGCTCGTCTGCAGGCGGCCTAATTGGTATAGACAGCCAACATAATGAGCAAAACCCTATTCATCAGTGGAATTCAGGGATGGAAACTTTAATCAAAACCTCTGTCATCTTTAGAGAGTGGCCCTTATAGTGACATCACCAATAGTTAATGTACCGGAGACTTTCCTGAGGACTAGCCTAATTTGCAACTGTGCTCCATATTGGTACTGTCCAGTTGAGGGCATATGCGACTGGGTGAGGGCTGTCAAGCTGAATTTTTGAAGGTGAAGGACAATTTTGGTACATCTATGACAAGACTAAAGTGTCCCAGCCGCCCAGGATAAGACTCACTTGGAAGAAACCTGATCTAGTCACTTTTGCCTATTCATCAATATGTATGGGGGAATTTTCTGTAGGTCGGTGACCTGATAACTATATTCTTCTCATTGGTGGTTAGAAATATTTGGTGTATGCATTGACTGAGTTTATGTAGCCAATCTGAACAAGCAGAGTTGCAGTGTAAAGGAGGGAGGAGGGACAGCTCAGCAATCTGAGACTCTAACACAGTAAGTGTAGCAGACTACCAGCAGCTACTCCAATAACATCTCTTACTTTTTACCCAGGAGGAAAAAAGGTTAAGAACTTCATACATCAATGCCGAGGATTCGGAAAGAGAGAAGTTTGCTCTTTTCTCCGCGTCCGTGAGGGAGAGTCATGAAAAAGAGAGGGCCAGAGCCGAGCGGACTAAAAACTGGTCAATCATCGGGTCCATACTGGGGGCCATCATTGGGGTCATGGGATCAACCTACATTAACCGCGTCCGACTCCAGGAATTGAAGACTTTGCTCCTGGAAGCACAGAAGGGACCAATCAGCTTACAGGAAGCTATCCACGAGCATGCGTCTGTGCACCAGTCCCAACAGAAGGATCTTGGGGACCTCATTGTAGCATTAAGAAGCATGGTACCAGCTGCTCTGCCACCATGTCAAGACCCTCAGAGTGGAGATTTGGGGTCTCAAGTGTTGTCTTCTGGGTCAGTAAATCAAGTATTAGCGGCCATTAAGGAACACATGGAGTATACTAAAGAAACAGGGAAAAACTTGGAAGGTTTGGAGCAGAAATATGAAGACCTGGACAAGAGTCTTGATAAGATAGCTACTGAGATGCAGAATGCAAAGTCTAAGGTTTCCTTGAAGACGCCAGCAGGATCAGTCTTCGGTGTCTCCGGGGCTGGTGGGCCAGAAGGTTCCCTCCAGAACGTTATACTTGAATTATCTGATGTGGAGGAGAGACTAGGCTATCAGATCAACAGAAATTCCATATACAGCACCGCACTCACGTGTGCTGCATTAGCTATATCCTTCCCCATATTGTACGTATTACTTAGAGGAAACTAATCTAGCGTAAATAAACATTCCTAGAATTAACTATGTTTTTACATAAATTTGTGTCTTCTTTATGGTTTGGATTTACATTTTCTACAGTGTCGAATGGGCATTTACCCCAACAATTGAAACCTATCCATAGGAAATGGGCAGATCAGACTTTTCTAGGTTATACGTGTGTCCTGGAAGCGAAGAATTAACCAATATAGCCATTATGTGTTCTTCTAATGGAAGAAAGGGAGATAAGTTGTCATCACTTATCTCTTGTGGGCGAGCCAAACCATCTCTGCTGCCCACAGCTATTTCCATAAACCCACCCTGACTGATGTAGATGTCATTGAAATCACATGCAAGATTGCGGACTGGCACATGCGCAGGTGAGTGCATTGATTCTGCCCACAGCAGGTACAAATGATCTGCAAATGTGGCGGTCCGTAATCTTCTAGCACATGCGCAAGACTTCAGTCACTCTGGATATTTGCTCTTAGAGTCAGAGAGGATTGGGATTATGAGACAAACTCCAGACTGCAGAGACTGTTCAGCCTGGCCGGTCGGCATCCATTGGCATGCAACATGGGAATTTTAAACCGATCTTTCTACAGGTATGCTTTCTTCAGGAGCCATACCAAAATAAGTTTTGAAAATGGCTTCACATCAGTATTCTGTCGCTGTAGGCGGTTTTATAAGCCTGAAATCCGCTTTTGAAACTGCCCCGTCCACATGTAGATGCTATCGACCGCTCCCTCTGGCTCCTGATTGGCTGCTAATTTCATACTTGAGCTGTCACTCGAGCCAGAGGAGGTGGTTGAAGATCACTTAATGCAGAAAGCCCAAGACCGATATCGCCAATGGACCATGCACCGCACCTCACTCTCATCCTTTAAATATGGTGCACAACATCTTCAAAGGCATGTGTAACTTGTCCCCTATGTCAGCGTCCCTGCCACTGACAGACCTTTAAATGGGTTATCCTGGAATCGACTTTAAGGCCTCATGTCCACAGGCAAAATAAGACTTAAAATCTGCTGCATTTTTCCCGCACGCGGATCCGCGACCCATAGGAATGCATTGACCACCCGTGGGTAGATAAATACCCGCGGATGGTAATTAAAAAATTTCTGGAGCATGAAAAAAAATGGACATGCTCCATTTTAGTGCGGATCACGCGTGCGGGAGCTCATAGAGCACATAGCTCAATTGATCTCCTGCATGAAAAATAAAAGACAATTACCGTGCATCCGCAGCCCAAATCCGCGTTACAAATCCGCAGCGGATATGATTTTCCCCATGGACATGAGGCCTTAGGGTACTTTCACACATCGCAGAATTGGTGCGGACTTTCCGCAGAGAAAATGCCACACCAAAAACACTCAAAAATCCGTGCTAAAATCTGGACCAACTTCAATTGAAAGCTGTGGATCAGCATCAAAATATGCACCAAATGCTGTCGATTTTTGACGTGGATTTTGGTGCAGATCGGCACCACAATTCACAGTGGAAAATATGCTGCAGATTTTGTAGAGGATCCGCACCAAAATCCGCATGTGTGAATGCACCCTTAGTCAGTATACATGATATCAGTCTGATTGGTGTAGATCTTGCTGTTAAGACCCCCATCGAGAATAGGACTTCTAGGTCCCTCTCACTGCACTCATTTTCAATGAGGACGATGTTGAATGGCGTGGTGGCGGCTGATTACGTGTGGTGCAGCTCCATTCATTTCCGTAGGATTACCAGAGATGGCAAAGTCCAAGCACTGCATAGAAATGAATGGAGCAGCACTGAGCCTGCTAGGCCACCTCTGCATTGGAACTCCCCACCGTGGAGCGGGACACGGGGTCTTTCTTCTTGAGATCAGTGGGGACTCAGGAGTGAGACCTCCATGGGTTAGACTTTTATTAAAGCCTCTGATTACCTGTTGCACACTGTATATTAGTGTAGTATAAGACACTACACTTGCTTTGATTGAGCAATGCCCGCCAGTAAGCCAGATGTAAGCACAATTGCACACGCCTTAGTGCAACGTTTGTGAGCCATGAGCAACGCTGTTTTGCGCACGTATCAGCGTACTGTACTGTTCTTTTTCTGCCCGCAGAGCATGTTCATTTGCCTGCGCCAAACAAACCGATTGAAATGGTTTATTAATTCCAGATGTGTTCTTTTTCCAGCACAATTACGCAGCGTTTCACACATTTCCTTGCATATTGTGTGCGCACCCCCCACCCCACATTAACTTCTATGGGGACCTTTGGTGCACAAATACGCAAAAAGATAGAACATGCATGTGAGCGAACCTGTTGACATCAATGGATTCCATTCACTGCGTATTGCACGCACAAATACGTCTGCGTGAAGCCGGCCTTAGAATGTTCTTACACAGAACAATTATCGTTTAAAAAAAAATAAAAATAGCCGCATCGTTCGAGTTTGGATTATAATTATTCAATGTAAACATGTTTAACATTTGAGCGATAATTCGTTTGTTTATCGTTCATTTTATGCATTTGTGTCATCGTTTGCTCATTTGCTGGGGCGAACAATTTTTTACGTAAAAATAGGGCTCATTCACAAGGGTCTGTTTGCACGCATAAAACTTATGCGCACATTTTGGTCGCTCAAAAAAAAGAATTAAGAAAAGCAGCATCCTCTACTTTTCTGCACATTTGCGCACCAATTGTATCCATAGAAGTCAATGGGGGATGCGCAAATGCACGCGCAATACGCACGGAGATGTGTAATATGTTGCATAATCCCCCGTCAAAAAGGACACATCTGGAATTTATTAGACTAAATTAGCGTCTGGTTTGCTGTGCGCAAATAAACCTGCTCTGCGGGCAGACACGGTACGTTAAAATACACTGCTAAACCCGCAGACGAGCCTAGTTCAGTGCGCATGTGAAGGAACTTTTAAGCTACCGATGTATACTAATGTACTGCCTGCATCAGGTAGGCAGACGTATTCGGTCATCTTAGTTTGTCCTGGCCTGGAAGGTCGCTTTAACGATCCCGAAAGTCACTTATCTTAATATCTCTTTGGCCCCATAGGGTAGATGGCCGGCTCTATAGTGATCTACAGTAAATGGAATTTAAAAAAATCTTCAGTCAGAAAATAAAAAGTTTAAAAAGTATTTATCAGTATTTGGTTTTAATTAGATTAAAGCTGCAATACCAGACAAAGCTCGTGGTCAAAAGTGGCGCTGTTTCCAGAACTTTATGACTTGCTAAACATTTGTACACATGACACTAAGGCTCCATTCACACGGGGTGGTTGGGTTGTGGTAACAACTCCACCAAAAAGTGCATTGATGAAACACAAGTGTTTTTACTATGTTTCTAGTAAAATGAAGCAAAAAACACGCAGTTTTGCAAATGCATTTTTTGGTGCGGGTTTTATTGCAACTGAACTGCCCTGTGTGAATAGGAGCCTAAGGCCTCATGTCCACGGGGAAAATAACATTTAAAAGCCACAGCGTGATCCGTGACCCATAGGGATGCATTGGACACCCGCAGGTAATTAAATACCTGCGGATGTCATTTTCCCCTGAGGCGCGGATTGCGTGTGCGGGAAAACATTCGCAGCATGCTCCATTTTAGTGCGGGTCTCTTGCAGGCTTTTATTGAAGCCTATGGAAGCCGTCCGGATCCGCGGCACACCCGCAGCTGAATTTCCTGCTCTCCAGCGAGGGAGAGCAGGAGTTAAAAAATAAATAGAGTGCATGGCGCATGCGTGCGGCACGCTGCCGGCGTGCCGAGCACTTATGTCGGGCCGAAGAAAGAAGATCCGCAGCGTCCGGACAGGTAAGTAATTCTTTTTTTTAGGCCTCATGTCCGCAGGAAAGGAGGGACCCGCTGCGGGAATCTGCATGAAAAATCCGCGGCGGGCCTGATTTTCCCCGTGGACATGAGGCCTAAGGCTGCTCTCACACATGCGTTCAGAAAATGCCACGCAAAACCGCAGCATTTTAATGCGATTTTGCATGGCATTTTCGGACACGTTACAGCGCTTCACAGCGGTTTTTAACACACCCTGCCAATGTGAAAAGCACAGTATTTGAGCACTGATCTGCGAGGCCTCATTGAAATCAATGGCGTCGTTGTACCGCAGTTAGCGCGGCACTTGGGACGCCACGCTAATCGCAGTAACAAGTACCCTGTGTGAGAGCAGTCTAAGGGGCTTCCTACAGGGTGAGCCGCAGAAAAGGGACACAGCACTACACTATTAGGCTGCTTTCACACGGGCTACAAACTCGCGCGATTTTGTAGCGATGTGACCACGCTACAAATCGCATGTATGTGAAGCCCATGGTTTCCAATGTGTTCCTTCATATTAGCAATGTTTTGTCTGATGCTGCATTGCTAGAAAAAAAATCGTGGCATGCTACTGCCTCGATTTGTGATGTTTTGTAGCCCATGTTCCCCTGTGGAGCCTCCTTGTTTATCGTATCGCATCGTACAAACGTGCAATTTTCATGGGATGCGATTTTAACATTAGAAAGTCCTATTATCGTATGAGAAAATCGTGGCTAGCAGCGACAATGCGAGAAAAAGCATCATTGACACTACAACATCGTATGTACAAAGCGGTGATATCACCGCGCCCGTGTGAAAGAGGCCTTATGAAAGCCATCTAAAAGGCAATCTGTCGTTGTTGCTCATAGCAACCAATCACAGCGCAGCTTTCATGTTACCTCAGCAGTGTAAGAACTAACAACCAATGACAGCACAGCTTTCATTTGCTACACTGCTGAGGTAAAATGAAAGCTGCGCTGTGATTGGTTGCTATGGGAAACAGAGATTTTCTTTTACGCAGCTTTCAGAATCGTGTGCTGGCGGGATACTTTTCCAGGCCTCACCCTGTACTATATACGACAAATAGTTGTCTATGAAGCAGGCGCAGTCTCTCCATAGCTGGCCCTGGCTGATGGGAACTGAGTCTCCAGAGCGCTCATTGCTTTTATATTCAGGAGCTCTGGAATCCTCTCAAGGGTCCCGGGCGTGGTTGCCATGGAGATGCCGAGGCGTAGTGCCAGCATGTGGTCATGTAGCCTGTTGGCTCGGCTTCTTGGGCTCAAACGTCATGATTTCCATGTGACTTAAACCTGTGTAAACATAAAAGAAAAATGTCGCTGTCAGGTTCCCCTCCAGATACATTAGCAACATAATCAGAGTAGTGCGGGCTGCGTGCGCCAAAACAAAGAAATAGCAAAACATTCACGGACGCTGACTCTAACAATAGCATCAGTCTGTTAGTTAGAAGGTGCTAGCGTCCATTCACAGGGGCATGTGCAGTTTCGGTGATTGAAAATCGTACTATTTTCACACAATGTATATGTGCGCATTTGGTGTGTATACATTTAGGTTTTTTGTGTACATATGCACTGCATTTTTCACGCGTGCAAAAAAAAAAAAAAACACAAGGAGGACCAATTCATGTCACCTCTTTTTCTTACACGGCTTCCTGGCTTCAAGTGTACATATGTAGCATGCATATTTGCTGCGTTTTTTTTTTTTTTTTATAAACACTCTCGTAGACTTGAATGAGTGATTTTGGTCTGTAATACAAAACAAGGCGTGCTACAATTTTTTCACGCACATAAAAAACGTATGTCAGAACACACCAATGAAAATCAACGATGTTTTATGGTATCCTTATTACGTCTGTAAAAAATATGGGACGCAAAATACTCCCAATACGGGTATCACACAGGTTTTGGGGCGTTTCAACGCACATTTGCACTGTGTATTTGCGCGATGGGCATTGCGTTATTGCGTGCAAGTCGGATTCCAGATGCAGAGTTCCGCACCGGAATCCGACCCTATGCCTTGCCTGTACTGTGGATTGGCTGGACGGCTCGCCGTGGGACATGCGCAGTACAGATTTTCCCATGGCGTCACTAGGCGATAACCCAGGTACCGTGACCTTTACGCAATGTTAATTGCGGAAGGGCTATAGGTTGGACGGCTTCCACTGACTTCAATGGAAGCCGTCCGTGCGCACACCGCACAAAAATAGAGCAAGAAAACCATTGCAATAAGCCAACAAGCCCTTCACCTCTGTGTCTGTAAGCTAAATACACCATCAGTGTTTGCTACAGTGTACCAGCGTGGAATCCAGACTATTTAAGGGGTTGACCCATGAACTTAAAGGGGTAATTCTGTGGCATTAAGTTATTCCCTAGCCGCAGGATAGGCGATAACTAACTGATCAGTAGGGGTCCCGGGGTCCCAACCCCCCCACTGTAGTTGCACTCTGCTGTTAGTAATAGATGGAGGGGTTTTCCAGTGAAATACTATTGATGACCTATAATCAGTAGTTGATTGGCAGGGGTCCGTCGCTTGGGACCCTGAACGATAAGCTGAGCCGCCACATGCTGTCAGTGCGCAGATACACAGAGGTCGGATCAGAAGCCTCCACGCCGACCTCTGTGTAGTGGCCAGCGTTTGTAACTGCAGGCACGGCTCTCAATGAAATCAATGGGAACCGTGCCTGCAGTTACAAGCTCCGGCCACTACATGGGAGGTTGGCACGAAGGCTTCCACTCCAAATACACAGAGGTTGGAGCAGAAGCCGATCAACTATTGATGATCTATCCTGTATAGTATTTCCCTAGAAAACCCATAAATATTTCCATCCATGGAATATGCCATAACAGATGAGAACCACATCTACCTTTAGAATAGCCCCCCAAAACTTCCATTCTTCCTGTATGCAGTGCTTGGGGTTGATCCGGATTACAGAAGCAGCTAAGCAAGGCTGTCTGTAGTCCTAGAGAACCCCTTTAAGTGCCCCCTAGTGGTAGTGAATTTCATAGTTTAACTCAGCAGATGTGCAGTGCTGGGAATTTGGATGTTTGTGCAAAAGAAAAAAGTGATTGCTGTCTGTAAGGCTGGGTTCACACACGCCGGAATCCCGGCAGAAATCTCGCAGTTTGACCGCTGCTTCAAAAGCTACGGCACTTAGCAGCTTTTCCATAGAGGAGAGAGCGTCCGCAGCTGAATAAAAACAAAAATGGACATGCTGCAGCCGGCAAGTCCGCGCTGCAGCACTGGCCTCTGCTGGCTTTGCTGCGACGGATTCGCCGTCCCGTATGGACAAGATTTCTGAGAAATCTAGTCCACATGGCTGGCTAATCCCAGGATTAGCAGCCGCAGGCGGATTTCCCGCTGCGAAATGCCAGGCAGAATTCGTGGCAAATCCACCCTGTGTGAACCCAGCCTTAATGGAAACCTTTTTGATTACAGCCAGAGACTGAAAATTGTACACCTGCCTCTGTAGGACATCAGGACAGGTTCGTTTGTTTTTAATATACATTTGACTGTAATGAGGAATGTTTCACCGACAGCAAGCAGAGGTCTTGTAAATGATGAATTGAAACAAAAAGTATATTACAAATTTGCGCATCCTGAGAATCTAAAATGTGAGCATGCCGGAGCTCTTATATAGCGTAACATTTACTTTTCCATTCTGGAATTGCAAGATCTAGACTTTCAAAAGAGTCATCATATTTTTTGGCGGGCAATTCCGGATCTGAGTCACGATATTCCTCTAAGTAAGGATGGGCCAGGCATTCCACTGCAGATAATCTCTTTTCCGGGTCCAAGTCCAACATCTTCTCCAGAAGATCAGTCTCTGTAGAAACATGAAGGACATAATTTACCATCTTCACAAGGTCCTAGAAAGTTGATATATCGTGTCATGTCTAGAATGGGTTCTGCAGGGGCGGAGCTTGGCACAGAAGAACTCAAGTCATACCCAGCCCCTCAGCAATAACAGGGAACAATAGTTTGTATTCAACAGCAAAGCAAATGGAGAGAAGAGAGAGTTTAATGTACCTAATGCGCTCATTGTCGGGAAGAGCTCTTTAAAATTCTTTTTCTGTTTCACTGGGAGCAATTTTAGGTAGTTTTGAGCCTGTAGATAGAATCAGAGTAGGTTATTATTGTTATTGGTGCATTCTCATGAGTGTTGGTTCATTCCTATCCTTCATATGTGGACTGGTTTTAGGGGGTGGTGAACTGGGCAATCGTCCAGGGCCCCTATAGCCTAGGGAGGGCCCAAGGACAGCAGCCACAGAGGCAGCCCGAGGGTCGAGCATGCAAATCTTCACTGCCCTGGACCACCAGGGACTTTACTATTAAACCTTTCACCATATAGGCATTATATGGTGGCATTATTAGGGCACTGTAAGGCATTATTGTTATAATAATATAACACTGAATGGCCACTTTCTTAGAGCTGCTGGCCCTGTCATGATTGGAGCTTTCCTGTATAGAAATTAGACATATGACCCAAGAGTGCAGCATAAAATTACGTGACAAGTTTTCCATTGATCAGTTTCTGTGTGAATTCACTTTAGATGGGAAAATCCAACGATCGGAGTGACTTCAAACTAGGCCTGGTCATCGGTGCTAAACTAGCCGGGCCAACATTGTGGGGTTTTCTCATGTAACAGTGAGGAGAGTATACCGAGAATAGTGCGATCTAGGAAAAGCATCCAACGAAAGGGGATCCTGTGGACGGAAACAACTTGGCACTAAAAGGGGTCACAGGAGGATGTCAAGAATTGTTCTGATGTGCAGACAATGCACAGTCCAGAGTAGCTGAATACAACGCTGGTGCTCCAATTCACATGTCTGAATGCACAACTTGCAGTTCCTGAGCACAGATGGGCTAAAACAATAGATGACCAATTCCAGCGCCATGAAGAAAAACAGAAAAGTGGGACTCCAGTGGACAAAAGAGCACAAAAATGTATCATGGAACAGTGGTAAAACATCACCTGCTCAGATAAATCCAGATTTCTGTTGCACCACATTGATGGGAGGGTCAGAAGTTTGTGCAACAGCATGAATTGATGACCCCCTTCCTGTCAGCTGGTCAGAACTTGTCAGCACCGCCATCTAATTTGCGGCAACTGCAAAACTTCCTGTCCACAATGGCCGATATTCTTGCAGAACTATTTCCACACCTAGTTGAATCTACGCCATGATGAATTGCTACGGTTTTGAAGGCGAAAGGACTTTCAGCACACTACCAGGTAGGGGTCTGTAATAAAGTGGCCATTCAGTGTATATGGCAGTGATATATGAGCACTATAGGGGAGTATTATTTGTATATGTTATGGAGCTGTTATGGAAATGATGTGAAAACTCTCCACTTACGTGTTTGCTTTCCATTTTGTTGATCAGAGAAGGTTTGGGACTTCCTATTACTTCAATAATTTTGTTCAACTCATCAAAATCTGTAGTCAACATTAAGGTTTTCTAGTCTGCAGCTTGTCATACTGGGTGCAATATTGTGGCCAAATGCAAACCTTGGCCGGGCAATCACAGCTTGTATAGGAAGAGATCCAGATGATGGGACGTATACCAGAAACGTGGAGATTCGCCTTGATGTTGTAAGGACTTCCAGCAGTACATATAGGCCCCAAGGAAGAAGAGGCTATAGGCGTATATACCTATATATCATCCTTGCTGCCTGCAGCCACCATTAGGGAGAGCTTACTGTATTACAAAGTTGTGTATGTCAATTCAGAAAGGATACAATCTCCTCCGGGGAACAGGACGCACCCAGTGATCATTTCAGCCAAAATGCATCCAACAGACCAAATATCCACTGTAAAGAGAAGAAGTGCCAAAAGCTCATGCTGCATGTTATAGGCTTCTTTCAGACTGCCTTAACCCTCTCCAATCCAGTGTCGGACCTCTTCCGACAATGAGATTTCCCCGCATAGCTCCAATGTCGGGCGAGGTCCAACACATGTTTCTAACACTATGCAGGACAGAGCTCTGTCCTGCATACTGTAATATACATATGCAGAACAGCCTCTAACATCGGAGAGCTGTCCTGCATAGTGTTAGAAACATATACTATAAACATTGTATGCTGTTATAGAATGCCTCTGTATGGCACTGTATTACAGGGATGGATGGATAGATAGATATCATAGAAATTAATAGAGTCATCTTATATAAATGTGTTATCAATATACACATTTACAGGATTATTTCCGTTCAAAAGTATTTTATTTGCATAGTTTCAGATATACAAGCATACCTTTGTCAATTGCGTAATAAATTGGAATGGTACGTACAGTAGTGGTATTGACATATGTAAATAAATTCTTTTCACTTTTGAGAGTTCTGCTATGCGTCTTTTTCCTTTTTTGGGCAGAAGTATACTGTCTATATATAACTAAACTTATACTACAACTCAAACATAACTGACAGACAGGGGAATTCGGGGGGGGGGGGGGGGTAGTGAGGAGGGTAAGGTTGGGGGTGTTATGACCATTAAATCTTTGAACACAGTTTAAGGCGGCAGGGCGCAGCTCTGAGTCGCCCCATGCCCCACTAGGGCTTCCCGAGGGAGCTCCAGAGCCCTCTATAGGTGCCCCGTGGCCACCCAGGCCTTGAATCTTTCAGAAGCTCTGAAGGTAGACCACGCCTGCCAGGTATGATGGAATGTTACCTGGGAGTCGCTCTCCTCCGCTCCCATCTCGTCGAAACGCATGAGATCATTTACTTCTTCTACCCCTACAGGATTATTTCAAATGATCTTCCTGATGTGAAATACTCATAACATGTTTAATTTTACAAAAATTGTTAATAAAATCATCATGACAGTTCATTTTTATGTGTTTCTGTTGAGTGATTCAAAGGATTCCACAACGTGCTTTCCCACCCAAAATAAATAACAGCTGGGAGTTTGCGGGTGGCAGGTTATTCTATTGGAAAGGGTTAATACGGGCACATGTCTGCATCCATGTTAGAAGTGCAATGCCTGGATTTCCCATGGTTCTAATGAAAAATGACTATAATCACCTGTTTGGTTATAATGCATCCAGTTGAGGATAACTTCTGGCGCCCTGTACCAGCGTGTCACCACGTATCCGGTCATCTCAGGTTCTGTCTGTCGTGCCATTCCAAAATCCAAAATCTGAAAGTATTATAAACAAGAATGTCTGTGGATGGGAGAAAAGCTGGTTCTCTAGATAGGGAATATAATTCAACACTTTCAGACTGTTATAGGGATACCTGCCATTAAAAATTTGAGTGTTACCCCGATTTTTGCTTATATCACAAAGCGACAATATGCACCCTCATATTAGACTTATTCCATCATAGGGCAGATAAATTTTGGGTACAAATCGAAAGCGAAAACAACACTCTTGAGACGAGGGGAGCGTTCTGGATGCCGGGAAGGGTCAAGTGGGAAAAAATAGAGGTCTCAACCCTCATGAACACACTTCTGGAGGCAGGGCGGGGAGCAATAGAGACGTCGGTCCCGGGACCCCTTACTCCATTGGTTGGTAACCCACAGCTTACAGCACAACCTGGGGTTTCTGCCACCGGGGGTTGAGCCCAGGGTGGGGGGAGTGGTGGACTCTGGGGGTCTGCGCGGCCTGGCGGACTTGGGGGGGACCTGGGAGGTACCCCGGTCTCATGGATGCAATATCTCCAGATACGCAGTTACTTGGAAAAAATAAAACCTGATTAGGGCTGGAACAGAGGCTTTACCCCCTTTGAGGAATTATGATTTGCTTCGGAGATACCCAGACATACAGTTTCACTGCTATACGACCATCTACTTAAAGAAAGACTCGACGACCACCTTCCCGGGTGGATAGGCGCATGGGAGGGGGCCCTGGGTCGGTCCTTCCCTGGGGAGCTCTGAAGTAAGGCATTTCAACTTACACACGAGATGTCCATAGCCAGTAAACTACAGGAGCTAAACGTCAAAATCCTGTCTCCGTAGTACATGACCCCGGAGAGACTACATGCCTTTTTCGCATCAACCCCGAACATTTGCTGGTGCTGTAGGGCAGACGAGGGCTCGATGCTTCACATATGGTGGGGATGTCCCATGGTCACCTCCATTTGGCAGGACATGAAGCGTCTATATGAGAAGGTGAGTAGAGAACATCTGGCCCTGACGCCTGAGTTGGCACTCTTGTCCATCCTGCCCGACGGCGCCCCCTCTTTAAAAAAAGGTTTATTGAAATTCTTCATTATGGCCACGAGACAGGTGATACCCAGGTTCTGGAAACAAGGAACGGAAATACCTAAAGGTGCATGTGTGGGAGCAATGGACGAAATAGAGCGTATGGAGAGAATGAGGCTTCTAGATGACCCGTCAGGCTATGACAAATTCTACCGCACCTGGGCGATATGGATATATGACAGGGACCTGTGAGTAACTCGATTAAATCACAATCGTAAACAGAAATGACAATCCTGAAATTTCCGTCCGACCCTCCCCCCACCCCTTCCCGCGTCATAAATACCTATCCTCTCTTACCTCTCTCCATCTTACCCACCCCTCATCCCCATGTCCATATGCTTTACAAAATATCATAGACAAATATTTCATTTTTCAAGTTGAGATTTATTAAGTTTCACTGTCAAAGTTTATCTGTCATTGTTTTGAGATAACACAAATGTTTTTCCTCCCTGTTAAGTTTATACCATGAAACTAATAAAACTATATTGAACAAAAAAAATAAAAAAATTTGAGTGTTAGTGCCCATTTGACAATTTAACGATGCATTTCCAGGAGGAATAACACAATACTGAGTCTTAAGAAGAGATGCTACAGAATTTATAAAACTAACAATATCGGGAGAGCAGAAAGGCCCCTCTTTTAATTGACCCACTATATAATCTGCTCCAAAGTCCAGTACATTTCAAGATAGTTTATGAAATTTGCCTACCTTGACCTCATAATTTTCACTTACTCCGAGATTGCTCGGCTTTAGGTCCTGCAATAGAACAAAGTTGGCTTTCAATACTGTAAAGAGTTCGTAAATAACTTACTTCTAGAGACACTTTAATGATGATGAAGTCTGGGAACACACACTTATTATTAAAACTTTAAGCCCCACCCTTCTATTAGTCCCACCTCTGCTTAACACAAGGTCTGAAGGATCGAAGCAAGATACAAGGAGTCAAAGACTATCAGGCAGAGAATCCCTATGTCATGCTCCACACCTAAATATGTGCACAAAGTCGTAATTTACTGCTATGAGAGGCCGCAGTATGGAGTGTTCCTTCAAAGGCCAAACCAGCGAGAGGCTGCAGCATTGAGTGTATCTTTGAAGACCAGAAGGGACTGTTCAGTTGAGGATCTCTCACACGTATTTATGTGTTTTTAGGAACAAATGAGCATTAAGTGGGAGGGCAAAATGTTCAAAAACGGGCAGGAGCCAATCAGCGTTCAGTAGGAGGTGCATCCCAAAAAATTGCACACCTCCTTGCAAAGTTGTTGACTAGTTATTGAAAGACAGCGATTACCTGTTTACACCAGATGATAATTAATCAACTAGCGAGTACTTTTAGGTGAGCTGAAACAAAGCTACTAGTGAATAAATTTTAATTCGTCACCCGGTTGGAGGCCGTGTTTACACAGAACAACTTTCTATCAAGCCACTATTGGGATGATAGTTGCCCCACCTATCACCATTTTTACAACTATTAAACCTACTATACCATTTAAGAGGTGATAAAATGGGCATTTATATAGGTAGTTTGCTAACTATCTGTAAAATCAAAGGTTTATGTGTTCCCGCACTGCATGCAAATTATGTGTGATACAGTCCATCAGCGGTAAACTGGCCTTGATGCCTCCCCAAACATCGCCCCACTCTGTGCACATCATCACCGTCATGGTCTAAATCTTACGCAAGTGCCTGAGCAATGTGATCGGCGCATGTGCAATTGATTTAATGAGGCTTCCCAGAACAGGAGACAGATGAAACTGCACTCTGATTACGATTTTCATGGCGCATATGCAAAATGTAGCCCATGACGGCGATGAGAACGTCTGATGTCACTAGCAAAGTGGAGCTGTTTTTGGAAAGGCACGCAGGTCTCCCGAGATGGTCAGGCAGGGTCCACCACCAATGGTCCGGCACATCCACAGGACCAGATCACTAGAGGTGAGCAAGCCTACTCGGTAAGTCAGTTACTCGAGCGAGCATTGCTCTTCTCGAATAACTGCTTAGTGATCCGAGCAGGCTCGGGTGAGCTGCGGGGGGAAGAGAGAGAAATGTTTTTTCACTCTTCCTCCCGCAGCCCACCTGAGCCTGCTCGGATCACTAAGCAGTTACTCGAGAAGAGCGATGCTCGCTCGAGTAACTGCCTTACCGAGTAGGCTCGCTTATTTCTACAGATCACCCATCATTTACATGATGGAAAATTAACACTGATTTTACAGGTATGCTCAGACCTGCACGGTTAGCAAACTAACTATGGAAATGTCCATTTTATCAGCTGTTAAACAGCATGGATGGATTAATAAGTGGAGAAATAGTGATAGGTTCCCTTTAAGAAGACACCAGTATTCTGAATAGCACATGGTAGGTGAGGGTCTGGCAACCAATCACGTCTAGCTTGAATCGATCATTGTGATTCTGGGGCAATCCCCATCTTTAACATTGCATTAGTGGCCTTTATCCTTGTACAGATCTGACAGGTATTGATTTTACATAAATGTCCACTTACCCTATGAACGATGCCGGCAGAGTGAATGTACTGGAGAGGAAGAAAGAGAATGAAGGGTGTTAATGTTATACATCAACAAAGATAATGTGGGTTGTCCAGGAGAAACAGCGCTACTTTTGCCCTTGGACTGTATGTGGTATTGCAGTAATCAAATGAATGGCGATGAGCTACAATACCAGATGCTGCAAGAGCGAATTAAGAGGGTCACCTTGTTTTTTTCCATGCATAATATGTAGCATTCTAGTTTTTTCTGCATCAGATTTTTTTTACCACTCTGCACACAAAACTCCATATGCAAATTTTCCTTAGGGCCCATTCACACCGGCATATTTTCTGTCCGTGTGCTGTTCACATTTTTTATTGGCGGAATACGGACAGCACATGGACCCATTAAAATAAATTGGAGTAGCATTTTGCATTTTAGACATGCATTTATGAAGCATTTATGAAAATCTATGGGAGTGTAAAAAAAAGAAACACGCAGCGAACATGAATGTTTTATGCAGGCGTGCTGTGTTTTTTACGCATTTTGGTAGTAGACAATGAAAACAAAAAAGTGATGTCAATTGACACAAGGATGGTACACGAATATAAGAAACACACATATGCCAGAAAAATGCATGCAATAGACACATTGTGTACATCATTCCTTTCATAGACCAAAATTGTATATGCCCTTGCGAATGAGCCCTTAGGGCGCTTTCACGTGTCATGGAATATTCCACAAGACACTACAGAATATCATGCCGTGCAGAAAAATCCACACCAAAATCCGCATGTCTAAGGGCTATTTCAGATGACTGTATTTGTGTGCGTTTCTGCGTAGGTAAAATATTAGTGTGCAAAGCGCAGAGAATAGAACACTTTCATGTCAATGGGCTCGTTCTCATGTTTTGTACGTGCATTTCGTGCTCACGCAGGAAAATGGGACCTACTCTATCTTTCTGCATAGTGTGCAGCAAAGGCCCCATAGAAGTCTATGGGAGGTCACAAATGCGCAATTCTATGAAAAAAAGAACACATCTGGAGCCCATTCGGCTAAATCAGGGTGGAAGTGTGAACAGGCCTTCATTCACAAAAGTACAGTACTACATGCCAATATGCGCGCAAATCACCCACATTCACTGCATACATCATTGCGTTAAGGCGAGCGTATTTGCTTATACGGTTATCTGAATAAGCACTAAGGGCTTAAACACATGGAGGTGTTTTTCTCCAGTCATACTGCCATGATAATCATGGCTGTATGAGGGGACAAAACTAAACCACTGATTTCAATAGGAGTTCAGCAGATTCGCTTTCACTGCGGGGGCTTCTCGGACATAATTTGTGCGGACAAGAAAAGATAGGACATGCCATATCTTCCCCGCATGTACTGAACACATCGTTGGGGAAGATCGGGTAGCCGCTATCTTCCCACCTCTTTTTTCAAACTCCTGCGATCTGGTGCAGAGTCTGAACTATCGGCGAGGAAGAAGTAATCTTCCTCGTTCAGGCGCAGCTACGCTCATAGTTGCGCCTACTGCACTGTGTTTTTGCTCTCACATGCAGATTTTGACGTGGATTTGGAAGTGGCTGATTTCTGCATTTAGACATGGATTTTGGTGCAGATTTTGAAAGTGGAATATTCCATAGCATGTTGCAGAATATTCCAATACATGTGAAAGCGCCCTTAGCATGTAATCGTGCCAGCCACACAGCCCCAACAACCAGAATGCTTACATCATAGTACCAGCCACAATCGCCTATAATATAACAAATGTAAGGTCAAGATTTATATGTGACACCAGGTCCTTAGTGCATGCAGAAGTAGCAGTTGCCCCCAGTCCCATTGGCCCCTCTGCCATGTAAGAAGACAGCAGTATTATAAATAGCACATGCGGGGGGCTCTTACAGGAGCTATGAGGATTGACCGGCCATGTGAAGTATTTATTATCTTTTTAGGATATTTCCCGTCTACATAAGATTGTATCGCACATTCCAAAATTCCCATGTGATGCAACCCATTTATTAAGAGGGAGTCGACTATAAACATGTAGGAGCAGGACAGATATATTCTCAATTTTCACTGCTTACTCCCCCGGAACAATAAATCTCTATATGGAATGTGCTTCCTACTGTAAAAAGAGGTGCAGGAAGCCACTATAAACAGCTATCCTACCAAAAGTATTTGGACATCCCTAGGAGTAGAATGGATCATGTCTTATTAGCATGTGGCGTGTCTTAAACCATGCTACATAAGAAGCAGACCCTTGGAGGTGTCAGCCATAGGTTGTGATGGGAACTGCACACTATTGGATATACAGGTTATGCCGCTGCAGACAAGCCATCCATCAAGAAGCAAAATGCATCATCCCGCCTACAATGGTGCAAGATGTGTCGTCATTGGACAGTTGAGCAACTGAAGAACATTCTATGGAGTGATGAATCATGCCACTCCGTCTTCACATCAGATAGATGGACCTGGGTGTGGAGTGATGAAGGGAACACCGCCTGCCTGAGTGTGTTGTGCCAACAGGTAAGTACGGCGGAGGTTCCGTTACAGTCTGGTGATGTTTTACGTCGCATGGTCTCAGTCCGTTGGTTGTAGTGTCAAGAACCTTGACACTCTAGACCAGTGATGGCAAACTATTTACAGACCGAGTGCCCAAACTGCAACCCTTTTTACCTCCGTTATTATAAAAAAGAACAAGGCTGCTTCAAAATAGACAGCAATGAACGCTGTGTGCTTGTTTCCCTACTGTAGTACCATTGGTGCAGATTTTGACTGGAAATAAGCTGCATACCCACAGCTGATCTCATACTATGCTCCTCCGAAGGCTTCCTGCTGTCTACGCTCCCTTGTTTCTGGTTCCCAGCAGCCTGTGGTGGCTTCACCAGACCAGCGGCGTCGCACATGACTAGGCCGCTGGGAACTGGAATCCCAGGTGAGGAGAGCACTGTATAGTATGAAATCAGCTGCAGATATGCGATTGATTTCCAGTCACAATTTGCACCAATGGGGGCCCCAGTAAAAATAATAACCCCATAGTAGCCCAAAAATAATATTAACCCCCTCAGTAATATTAACCCCACAGTAGCCCCAGTCATAATATTAACCCCACAGTAGCTCCAGTAATAACATTAACCCCTTTAGTAATAATATTAATCCCACAGTAGCCCAAAAATAATATTAACCCCCTCAGTAATATTAACCCCACAGTAGCCCCAGTCATAATATTAACCCCACATTAGCCCTAGTAGTAATATTAACCCTCTCAGTAATAATATTAACCACACAGTGGCCCCAGTAATAATATTAACCTCCTCGGTAATATTAACCCCACATTTGCCCCAGTAGTAATATTAATCCCACAACAACCCCAGTAATAATAGCCACCACCCAACCCATATAATTACCAACTCCTTGTAGTCAGCGCCGCTCCTCCTCTTGTTGGCGCTGATCCCAGTGTACACTGATGTCAGTGTGTGAGCCCAGAATGTTTCCTCCCTTGTCCTCTCCTGCGGAACTATGTAGGAGAGGTCTTGGGAGGGGGATCTCCGGTCCACACACTGGCGTCAGAGTGTGCGCCGGGATCAGCGCCACTGTGTGGTGACCATTATTATGGTAAGCAGCCGACGGTGCACATGCCAGCAGAGAGGGCTCTGTGTGCCCTCCCCGGCACGCGTGCCATAGGTTCGCCACCAGTAGACGATAATGTGCTGCCGACAATGTGCCAATACTCTGGGAATGGTCAGCCATACGTCCAACAACACAACACGCCTTGTGACAAACCCAACGCGGTTTTACATTGATTTGAGGATATGGATGTTCCACGATTGGACAGGCTGTACAGAGTCCCAACCTGAACCCTACTGAACATCTTTTGGACGAACTAGCATGTCGGATCAGGAAATATGAACAGCGTCCAGCTTTGAAAAAACTTGCTAGACATTTGCAGAATGAAGAAACGTTAATACCATCTGAAGTGTATTAGGCATTAGTAGAACGTATTCCACGGAGAATATCCAATGTCATTGGGGCCAAAGGAGCCCCACTAAGTATTAATATATGGAAATAAATAATACTTTTCATTCTTGCTCATGTTTCCAATTAAGTTTTTGCTCGTACAGATTGTGATAACGGGTATGCAAAGAAAAAAAAAGAATTGACGTGGGAAAACCACATCAGTCAGACACATGCAGATATGGACTCAATCCATATACAGATTCAGGGCGGTTTCACACGGCCATATGTGCAACTACGCTCAGCGCTATGGAGTATAGTTGTGCATGAACTGGGTTTTTTCTTCCCTTCTCAGGCTTTTCAAACTCTGTGCCATAGCACAGAAGTTTGAAAAAAAGCAGAGGGAAGATAGGTCCTGCCCGATCTTTCCTGCACGAAGTTAATACTACGTACGGGAAAGATAGGGCAAGTCTTATCTTTTCTCGGGCATAGTATTCGCGCCTGATAAAAGAGTACGTGAAAATGAAACCATTTAAATCAATGGTTTCATTTTATCCCGCTATGCGGCCCTGATCTTCACGGCCGCATAACGGGACTAAAACACGTTCGTCTGTTCAAGCCCTGATAATGAGATTTTGGATGGGTGATGGATAATAGACTCCTTATATGACCCCTGCGGCAGCATCATCCCTCTTAGGTAAGAGTCATCCAGTGGCAGTCACTCTCTTTTATGATTACAGAGCTGATTGTGATTGATTTTTACCCATCTTGCTGTTGAGATACGTTAATAAATTTGCTGCATGGGAACAAATCGATGCAGGGCGACCATAAGTCTTCCCGGGATCCGATTGTGTATCATAAAATGAGCACGTTTGCAGTAGGAGAGGAGCGTTGTGCAGAAAAATGTGACTCGCCTATAAATTAAGGAACCACATTATTCAAGAAAACTGACTTCTTCACGCCATTGACAGCAATGCAGAGCCAGAGACCGAGCTTCTGGACACTTTATTTCAGCCTCTTTGTGTGTGTCCCATTTAAAGATGTAAATTTGCACTGGCATTAGGAAAGATTTAGAAGCTATTACCCCTGTTAAGCAATTTACAAAATGAAGGGGGATGACTCCCAACATACTGGAGAAGAACTGGCGATCCCATGTTTCTTTCACAGAAGGAATACCACTTTAAATTCCTATTTCATATATTGAAATGCAGGCTCAGGTTTTAGAACAAAGGCAAACTTAGAGCTGGACCCTGTGGTTGGTCTATGCAGAGCCCAGAGGAATGTCCATGGGTTCTGCCAACCTTTGCGTGTTAAACAGAGGTGACAGAATTCTCACCTCCCCTTTATATTGTATTTTTAGGGGTTGAATCAGTTTAGTAATGATTATAATTGTTTTATACATTGCGGCAAGATAGCAGAATACCCACTCCAGAGCAGCTCAGTGAATAAATACATACCAGAACCAAGTTTCTAAAATAAATGTAGCACCAAAACCAAGCTCATGGCAAAAATACAGCACCAGAACCAAGCTCAGCACAAAAATACAGCCCCAGAACCAAGATCATAACATAAATACAGCATCAGAACCAACCTGACAACATAAATACATCACAGAATCAAGCTCATAACTAGAGATGAGCGAACGTACTCGGTAAGGCCGATTTCGCAATCGAGCACCGCGATTTTCGAGTACTTCACTACTCGGGTGAAAAGATTCGGGGGTTGCCGGGGGGCATGGCGTGGTGGAGCTGGGGGTAGCAGCGCGGAACAGGGGGAGCTCTCTTCCTCTCCCCCCCCCCCCCACTCCCCTCTGCAACCCCCCGCTCACCCACGGCGCCCCCCAAATCTTTTCACCCGAGTAGTGTAGTACTCGAAAATCGCGGTGCTCGATTGCGAAATCAGCCTTACCGAGTACGTTCGCTCATCTCTACTCATAACCTAAATACAGGACCAGAACCAAACTCATAACAAAAAATAGTACCAGAACCAATCTCAGTACATAGATACAATATGACAACCAAGCTCAGTCCATAAATACAGCATCAGAACCAAGTTTACAACATAAATACAGCACCAGAACCAACCTCATAACATAAATATAGCACCTGAACCAAACTCATAACATAAATACAGCACCAGCACAACCATGGGATAAAGATACAATATCAGAACCATGCTTGTGATATATGTACAATACCAGAAGTAAGCTCATAACATAAATACAGCCCCAGAACCAAGCTCATAACATAAATACAGCCCCAGAACCAAGCTCACAACAGAAATACAGAACCAGAAATAAGCTCAGTACATAAATGCAGCATCAGTTCATAACCAAGTTCATAACATAAATACAGCACTAACCAACCTCAGTACATAGAAGAGTTTGGTATAAAAGAGTGTGGTTGTTTCTTTGCTGGAAAAGTGTGTGTTATGTCTAGGATTGCCACCCAGCCGGTAAATCACCAGCCCAGGCGGTAATTAAATCCAAAAGCTGGTGCCAGTATTTTAATACCGGCCATACTAATGGCCCGTAAAAAGGAATTGTTAGCTGTGGGCGTGGCCGGGCCACAACCACACCATGAAGTACTTTAAAGGGGTTGTCTCGCGAAATCAAGTGCGGTTATACACTTCTGTATGGCCATATTAATGCACTTTGTAATGTACATCGTGCATTAAATATGAGCCATACAGAAGTTATTCACTTACCTGCTCCGTTGCTAGCGTCCTCGTCTCCATGGTTCTGTCTAAATTCGCTGGCAGCTTGCTTTTTTAGACGCGCTTGCGCAGTCCGGTCTTCTCCTTTCAGCACGAGCCGCTTCAGTGTGCTCCCCGCTACAGCTCTTCTGCACATGCGCAGACGAGCTGTCACTGCTCGGGAGCGCGCTGGAGCGGCCATTCTGTACCATCCTCTGTTAGAGGAAGGTGCAGAGCCGCTCAGCTGTCCCGAGAAGCCGCCCAGCTGTCCCGCCGTCCTGCCGCCCAGGTCAGTGATGGGCCGGGGGGGCTGCCGCTGTGCCGGGGGGGGGCTGCGTCGGGGGGGGGGGGGGCTGCCGCTGTGCCGGGGGGGGGGGCTGCCGCTGTGATGGGGGGCCTGCCGCTGTGCCGGGGGGGGCTGTCGCTGTGATGGGGGGGCTGCCGCTGTGATGGGGGGGCTGTCGCTGTGCCGGGGGGGGGGCTGCCGCTGTGATGGGGGGGCTGCCGCTGTGATGGGGGGGGCTGCCGCTGTGCCGGGGGGGGGGGCTGCCGCTGTGCCGGGGGGGGGGGCTGCCGCTGTGCCGGGGGGGGGCTGCCGCTGTGTCGGGGGGGCTGTCGCTGTGCCGGGGGGGGGCTGCCGGTGTGATGGGGGGGCTGTCGCTGTGATGGGGGGGCTGTCGCTGTGATGGGGGGGCTGTCGCTGTGCCGGGGGGGGGGGGGGGGGCTGCGCCGGTTAGCTGCTGCCTGGCGGTGGGTGACTGTGTGCCGTGGTCGGCCGCGTTCAATCCAGGGGTTCGGTCGGCGGCTGCGGGGCGTCTGGTTGTCAGGGAGACACAGCTGGTAGCGTCTCGGGAGCGCGCACGTCGGGCTACAGCAAGCGATGGGAAAAGAGCCGGCGGCCATCTTGGGAAAATTTTTATAAGTTGCTGAAACGCTGGAACTGTAAGTACAAACCAGCTAGAAAAGTCATTTACAGGGGGGCTTAGTAATGTATGCTTAATTAGGGGGACTGGGCAAAAAAAAAAATTCACTGCTTCCTCGAGACAACCCCTTTAACTCATTCTCTAACTCTGGTCCGGCCGACGCTGATGTAATCAGAGAATCTGCCCCCTCTTCCTGGTGTCCAGATTGCATATAGGATGTGCAGAAAGGTTGATGTTTTGTTGGAGGGGTCAGGGGTTAGAGTCTCCGAAGTTACCGAGTGAATTAAAGTACTTCATAGTGTAGTTGCTTCCTGACTGGAGGTACAGGGGTGGGGGGTCACTAAGTGAGGTCACTATTACTACTAACATAGTAACATAGTATACAAGGCTGAAAAAAGCCACTGTCCATCCAGTTGTTCAGCCTGTTCTCCTCCCCCCACTTGTTGATCCAGAGGAAGACAAAAATAAACCAATAAGGCAGATGCCAACTTACCCCATTTGGTGGAAAAAATCCTTCCCGACTCCATAATAGCAGTCAGAAAAGTCCCTGGATCAATATTTAAAAGTTCCTACCTGACTCCAAGACCCAGATCCACAACCCCTCTGGTTATTTAATGTCTATATACTCGGAAAACTTACTACTGTATGCAATAAAAGGGAACACTATTACTATTTGGGTCAATAAAAAAAAGGAACAAGAAGTTGGGCATAGTGAAAAATTTGCTGTAAGCAGGCCATGGAGCATCCTGGTCATAGAGCAAGAGGTTCTCAAATTAGTGTGACCTTGCCTGGACGACCTAGAAGGAATAGCCTTATCCTTCATGGTCATAGAGTGAGTGCACGACTTGCCTGGGGAGGGCTTCCCGATCCTGGTGGGCTGTAAGGTCACATTGTTTGTCATTTCCTTGTTTACCTAGTCCCTGCTTGTCCAAGTCCATCAGAAGACTTGTGTTTTGGTGGAAGATAAATGTACGAAGAAGAGAAAAGACTTCCCTATTGAGCAATGACCGTTTCTGAGTAGACCTATTGCACCATTAACCCCTTATATTACAGGAAATTTCAGTGTAATATTCTATATTTAGACCCTTGCATCTTACTTGGGTTGGGTATAAACATTATCTAAGATGTCATTATTTTCGTTATCTCTGAATTACAATGTCAATGTTTTAGAATGCGTCTGCGCCGAGTCTATTTTGTTCTAGCGAGACTTGTATGACTCATTCCTGGAGAGTGTCAGAACACGTCTGTAGACCACAGCGATAACTATTTATTTGTCTAGAGCTGCTGATAAGATGCGAATCGTAGGCAAGAGAGGTTTCCGAGCCAAGCTGATGAGTTGCTGGGAAGTCACATGGGATCTTTGGATGTTTCGTGTCACTCCCCTTGTCCCAGAGTATTTTTGTAACTTGTCCTCCATTCTCCCTTGACAATATCTAGGTTGTTCTTTTCCCACAAGAAACACTGGCAGTACGAGATCCTGATGAACAGCTGTATAATTAAACCTAATTCACTTTCTGCGAGACGTCCAGCCGAGCGCGCCCGATAATGATAATGGCTGAACATACGTCTGCTATCAAACTGTGGCTAAAAAGGAACCAAAAAAATAAACTATAAAAATTCCTCATTAATGGACATCTGTTCTGGGACGGCCTGGCATGTGTCACACTTAAAGGGATGGTCAGAATGAAATATATGGCAGCCAGTACTGAAGAACTGCCAATGGCATAAAGCTGTGAATCGGGGAACAGGGTATCATGGTGCTGGTTCCCTGTCTTTGCCAAGAAAGGGAAAGGGGAGTAAGCAGCTGCTAGACATCTCTGGCAGCAGCTTATCTCCTGTGAAAGCTAAGGATTGGGCATGTTAAAATTCAACATGCCTGATCCTTATTTCCCTGCAACATCTACCATTGGAGGGGAGTCAGGACACTCCTATACTAATTAGATGGTTGGTCACTCAGTGACTAAAAGAGCATTTTGCACAACCCTTCTGAGAACGCGGGACCCAGAGTGAACAGCTAATTACCCTATGTCCCGCTCTCACCACCTACAGCTAATTTTGTCTGGGAAGCCACAGCCAGCCACACATTTCTGGTGCAGTATGCTGCGAGGAAATGTAGTATTATAGGATGGCCATTCATATGAATGGCCATCCTGTTATGCCAGGATGATACAAGGTCCACCTGAATGCCTGCTGCTCTAGTTGGCTCTCTGGGTCATAGAGAGGGGTCTCAAGTAGGGGACATTGCTGTGACCTTCATATACCCAATAGGACCTATGAGTAGGGGTTGTGCTCTTGGCACAACTCCTTTAAAGGAGTGTTCTGGGCATATAGTATTAATGATCTTTCTGTTTTTCACTGCAGTGGGCTAGATGATGATTGTTCCATCTGCATTGAAGTAGTAGTCGGAAGTGCTATAAAAGGTGTATCCCCCATTGATTTAATGGAAGCAAAGCCTTCTATAGCTCTTCTGGCTCCGACCCAATGTGGAAGTTCAGCCCCTTTGCAGTGATTGCAGAGGATGGGATTTGGTGATTGCTGAGAGTACTGAGTGGCGGATCCCCGCCTATAGACTACTAATGACTTATCCTGAAAATAAGTTATCGGTACTAAAAGGGATTAAATGCCCGGAATACCCTTTAAAGCTGTTGAATCTAATGTGTATGGGCACCTACAGACAAAGAAGGGAGAGGAAGGTTTCTGCTGCAGCAAGCTGCCTCCCAAATAAGGGCAAGTCAGCCTACACCATGACTTCTTTCCCCATATGCAAATAAGGGAGATGGAATAAATCCTCCACAGTGCCACCTATTGAAAGGCAGCATTCCTTCGAGTCAAAGTGGGACTTTTTATACAAGTCTTCTTACAATGACTGGGAATCAAAAGCAAAGCCAGACTCCATGTACATACAGCTGTTTCCGGGTTATTGCCCATCATCAGTGTACAGTAGGAGTCTGGCTTTTGCTAGTGAGAGGCCTGGGACAGGGGTCAGAAACGCTCTTTTCTCCTTAGGGAGAGCAACTATATACTATAAACTAAGTGAGGAGACTCAAATGGCCACGCACGCTCCTCTGGGTAATATGCAAATAAGGGAGATGGAATAAATCCTCCACAGTGCCACCTATTGAAAGGCAGCATTCCTTCGAGTCAAAGTGGGACTTTTTATACAAGTCTTCTTACAATGACTGGGAATCAAAAGCAAAGCCAGACTCCATGTACATACAGCTGTTTCCGGGTTATTGCCCATCATCAGTGTACAGTAGGAGTCTGGCTTTTGCTAGTGAGAGGCCTGGGACAGGGGTCAGAAACGCTCTTTTCTCCTTAGGGAGAGCAACTATATACTATAAACTAAGTGAGGAGACTCAAATGGCCACGCACGCTCCTCTGGGTAATATGCAAATAAGGGAGATGGAATAAATCCTCCACAGTGCCACCTATTGAAAGGCAGCATTCCTTCGAGTCAAAGTGGGACTTTTTATACAAGTCTTCTTACAATGACTGGGAATCAAAAGCAAAGCCAGACTCCATGTACATACAGCTGTTTCCAGGTTATTGCCCATCATCAGTGTACAGTAGGAGTCTGGCTTTTGCTAGTGAGAGGCCTGGGACAGGGGTCAGAAACGCTCTTTTCTCCTTAGGGAGAGCAACTATATACTATAAACTAAGTGAGGAGACTCAAATGGCCACGCACGCTCCTCTGGGTAATATGCAAATTCGAGTCAAAGTGGGAATGTGCTGACTCGAAGGAATGCTGCCTTTCAATAGGTGGCACTGTGGAGGATTTATTCCATCTCCCTTATTTGCATATTACCCAGAGGAGCGTGCGTGGCCATTTGAGTCTCCTCACTTAGTTTATAGTATATAGTTGCTCTCCCTAAGGAGAAAAGAGCGTTTCTGACCCCTGTCCCAGGCCTCTCACTAGCAAAAGCCAGACTCCTACTGTACACTGATGATGGGCAATAACCCGGAAACAGCTGTATGTACATGGAGTCTGGCTTTGCTTTTGATTCCCAGTCATTGTAAGAAGACTTGTATAAAAAGTCCCACTTTGACTCGAAGGAATGCTGCCTTTCAATAGGTGGCACTGTGGAGGATTTATTCCATCTCCCTTATTTGCATATTACCCAGAGGAGCGTGCGTGGCCATTTGAGTCTCCTCACTTAGTTTATAGTATATAGTTGCTCTCCCTAAGGAGAAAAGAGCGTTTCTGACTTCTTTCCCCATATATTGCTAACATGGCTATAGTGCTAGAAAAGGACGAAGCACTAAAAAATAGGAGGCAAAAGACTGATTTTAATCTATGATGGAAGATCTGTTGTTGCTATACATTACTGTGTAGTTACCCTATAAGTATCACTCACCTGGAGGCCTCGAAGGATCTGATAGAGAAGGTAGACGATAGTGCTGCTGTTGAGTTTCTGCATCTTCAAGATCCGTGACAAGTCCAAAGGGATGAATGGCATAACTAGATAACTAGAGATAAATTAAGGAGCAACACATCATATCCAACACGTAGAACTGGGACAAATGATAGAATTCACACAATAGCTTAATTTAAAAAAGGGACCTCCGGTTTTGGGGATAAAGTTCTTTTCCAGGACCGCAGGAGGGAAAGGGGAGTATATTATCGGCAATTGTTCTCTGCCACTCCTCAAATTCATTATAGCTAAAACTTACGTCGTAGCTCAAATATGTTTCAGTCTGGTTTACAAAGGTGCCACCAAATGTGACAAACATATTAAGATTTCACTTTCTAGCAGTACACAAGACAAGCAAGACATTTATTAAGTGGAGTGTGCAGCTTAATCAACTTGACATGTCTTACTCCAGTGGGCACTTTACTAAGACCAGTGTGTCAAATGCCACTCTTAGTACATGTGCCCCATAAAGTATTATGCTAAAATTCTGATTGCGTGCAGCTACCACTAGAGGGAGCTTAAGTTGTATGCAGTAAACTCCTAAGCTCCCTCTAGTGGTCACTACAGGAAGTGAGAATTTTATCATTAAACTGTATGTTTATGCAGAAGATTTAGAGCTTTGTGTCAGAAAAATGGAGATCTATAACTGCATCTATAAAAAATATTATGACATGCATTTACATTTTACCTGTTCTGTTTAAAAAAAAATCATATGATCGCAACATGTGAACAAAGCTTTAGGTTAACAAATGCAGATTGTGATTATCGTTTCTACTTACAAATTCTGAAAAGATGACATCGACTCCTCAGGACTGAAGACATTGAGGAGGGATATAACCTGCAAACAGATAGTTGTTCATCAAGATAGGACAGGTAACCTAAAATATATCTTATCTATTGTTAAATGTTATCAGCCATTTCAAGAAAAAGATGACTGTAATGATGATTAACATGATGTTGCCTGATTAAAAAGTGGATTGCAACATGTTCACCAATATATCTGATATGCCTGGTGTAGGGCCTGAGAGGGCAGAACATAACAATGGAATGAGTCATGCTCCGCTCCCTCATGTCCTGCACTAGGCATAACTCAGTAAATACGTTCTTCCTGGACTTTTCCTTTAAAAAGTTGCACTCTCTAGCCAGGACACTCTCAAGTTAATGATTTATTTCCAAAAATTCTTTTAGACGATTTTGTAATATGTAATTATTGCTCGACGGATACTGAAAACAGCGTCACTATAAACATTCTACAGCGCTCTAATGGTAATGGAATGCATATGTAATAACATCACTCTTGGTACTACTCAGATATGGTTGGGGGTTAATGATAGAGGAGAAAGGACTGTTGAAACTAAATTGGCTGTTATCAGTAAGGAATGTATGGGAATGTAAAGAGAAGCTATGGCTTCCTACATTATGATAAGTCTTCCTTAAGTAGTTAAGAAACTTTCTAATGTAACTGATTAGGTTCTTCGAGGTGAAGACCGATCCCCTTATCCTCACATGATCTCCTGGCTTGTTTGAATTCATGTATTTACTGCTTCGGTGACCATGACTCCAATGGTTCTCTACCCATGAAGTTAAAGGGGTTCTTCAGGACTTTTACTATTAATGACCTATCCTCAGGATAGGTCATTAATAGTAGATTGGCAGGGGTCCACTGCTCAGGATTTCCATCAATCAGCTGATTCCCAGCACTGCTTTCAGTACGGACAGCGCTGGAAGCAGACATCACTGACCATAGTGCTGCGACCCAGTGGGATACTGCAGGCACAATTACCATAGTAGGAGCTGTGTCTGTAGTACCAAACCAGACTGCTGCAATGTTGACAGTGCTATCTGTTTCGAGTGCTGTCCACAATGACAGCTGGCCTGGGGATCATCTGATCGGTGGGGATCACAAGTTCCAATAAACTATTCATGACCTATCCTGAGCATAGGTCATAAATGGTAAAAGTCCTGAAGAGCCCCCTCATCTCAGAAGACCACGTCCTTTCACCATGTTATGCTGGCCTCCACATCCAGGTTTTGAGAGGTGGACTTGTTTTGTGGAGATAGCCAAGCATTCTGCATTACTAGCTCGCTATAGGCATTGTATAACAGTCCATACGTTGGCAAGACTGGCATGGAGCTGCTAATTAGTGCCTGGGTCAATCTCCTGGCAATCTCAGCTCTGAACTTACATTCTCATGGTTCATGTGCTTCAGTAGACGTAGCTCCCGGTAGGCTCTTTTGGCATGTAACAGGGACTGGAATGGACGGAGTAATTTCTTTATGGCAACACGTTCTCCGGTCACGGTATCATTGGCTGAGCTGTGAAAATGAATCAAGTCAATTTCTGGATAGCAAATGCCTTGCAGGTTATTAGCCAATCACTACCCCTGTCACTCTCTGTCCAATTATAATATTGAAGAGCATTGCAACTATATATGTCATTAATATTAATGTTCTCCAATGTTCACCTTAAATGGGTTGTCTACTGTAGAAAACTAATTTCAAATATCATAAAAGAATATTCTGAGTCTTTCACATTGGAGGACCCACCATGTCCGTCCATTAAACAAACAGCCCATTGATTTCAATTGGAACTGAGTAATACATATTTTCTCCTGTGGTGGCGCTGCAGGAAAATAATTTCCTGTCAAGTTTCCCTGCAGATTACAGTTGATCACTGGAGGGCTCAGCAGCAGGACACACTCTGATCAACATATTATCAGTGAACATTTTTAACCAAAGGTGAACAACCCCTTTAAGAACTTTACACAAAAGTTATAGGGAACTTGTGACCTGTTTTTCCGCAACCAAACCATTCCCGTCAGGTTTTCAGTCTGTAAAACCTGTCCAAATATATATCCATTAGTGATGAATAGTCCAGCATACCTCTTGAGAAGTAATTAGCACAAAACATAGGACTTTACAACAGTCCGTGGGTGTATGTGGACAGTGAGCAGTGCCAGTCGTAGGTTAAATGGCACCTTGTACTGATTTTTTGGCTCTCCCTAACATAAGAAAAAGAAACAGTTAACCCCTGCTCTCCCCCGCCGGCCCCCAAATCTTTTTGGGCAAGCAGGCATGTACTTGAAAATGGCGATACTCGCTCGAGTAATTTGCCTTAGCGAGTACGCTTGCTTATCTCTAGTTTTCACGCCTGCTCTGTAGAAGCGCCATTCACACGACAGCGAGCGTCCTCTTAAGCAAAAAAATATGCCGCACCCCGAAAAAAACCTTCGCTCTGCCCAAATCCTCGGGATGCCTGCCAGTGCCTATATAGAGACACCTGTAAGCTTTTCTCAGCGTTGAACGCTGCAAAAATGCCTCCCCCTCCCTTCTCTTTCCCTGCTCCCATAGGAGTCTATAGGACCCGCCAGCGTATATTGGCCAAAACATAGTTCCAGAACTACGTTTTTGCTGAGCGTATATGCGCTGGCCGCTTATATGTTCTATTTTTCACGCTGCCGGCGTATTTACGTGCCGAATATTCGCCCATGTGAACAGCTGCATTGCAAACCAATGCTTCACATGGGTACCGTATATACACCTGGGCGTGAAAACGTGGCGTATATGCGCTCGTAAGAATAAAGCCTGAGGTCTGCTATAAGGACTCATTCACACGGGCT
Source organism: Eleutherodactylus coqui (assembly GCF_035609145.1). NCBI lineage: Eukaryota > Metazoa > Chordata > Amphibia > Anura > Eleutherodactylidae > Eleutherodactylus > Eleutherodactylus coqui. Next base: position 194,517,304 of record NC_089839.1, read on the forward strand.
TATTGTCACCGCGTAATACGCACGCTTATTTTCCTGTGTAACACGCAGTGAATGGAGTCAATGAAAGTCTGTGGACTTTTTTATTTCTATCGATTCACACCTGCGTTTGAACTGCAAGGTGACACTGTGTATAATACGCAGGAGAAATAAATCATAGCATGCTCTATTTCTCAACGTATCAGACGCAGCCCTTGAAGCTGTCCATCACAGGCATTGCAAAGGGGCTGCGTTTAAATACGCAGCCCCACTCTGCAGAGAGCGGGGAATTTAAAAAAAAAAGTCACAGAGGGGATGTGAAGTGCTAATCGCAGCCCATACACGATCTCTACTTGCAGCATTGTACACATACGCCCATGTGAATGAACCCTAACCATGAGAGTAGAATTCATCCTTAGCCACCCCTATGAGGATTAGAATGGCGCTTTTTCTAGAAAAAAAGGGGTAACCCCACCTCTACTTCCTGGTACCCCTCTTATGGCTCCAACCTACTCGCAGTTTTTTAACGCTGCAATATTGCTGCGTTTTTTTAATGCGTATGTCAACGGGACTTTCTAATGTAAAAGACGCATCGCAAGTTTGTGCTTCACGATTTTTGTGCGATGCGTTTTTAACGCAAGTGGGTTGGAACCCTTAAGATTGCCGTTAATTAATAATGAGTGAAAAAATCTATTTAATACCATAGATATCATAATTGTAATTAATGGTCAGTTTACAATTATCACTGCCATTAAAACCAGCATTGAGCAGCAAAGTTGCGCCCCCTATTGCCAATTTTTTAGAAAATTTGATATTTACCATAACAAAAATGCTGTAAATAATTTTTTTGTGTAATGATTTTGTAATTAAAGCCTAATTAAGGACAGGTGTTGCTATAGGACCTTTCGGGCTCTGTTTAATGAGCTGTATTGTACATTGTAAGCCAGACAAATCTTCCTCCTCCACATCAGTAAGAGAGAGACGGGCAATTGTATTAGCATCAGAACCCTATTCGCATAATGTTATTGTCATGGTACGTTGAGCAGTCATCACTGTTCAGCTCATTAACTTGGCTCATAATAATTCCCAATGTATTTATCTTCCTAAATACGAGATTTGCCAGCTGCTTACTCCGGTTAATTGGAAGACACGACAGAGGGACTCCTAATGTCTTCTCTTCCAGTGCGAGGAGAGGAGAGGTAAGGGTTAAATCTAAAGAGTTGGAAGACTGTCGCTCAGTGGGCATTAACTACTTGTGTGGGCATATTGCCATAGTAGCATATGATATTGGTATCTGGAGGTAGATCAGTTCAGATAGATATTTATGCACTGGCGCCACTATAAGTGGTGCAAAGGTTGCAGCTAATGCGGCGGACCCTGATAGAGTAGTGGGGCAAATGCCCCTCTCTTACTATATTACAGCAGTGCTAAATGTTACATAAGGGTCAATTCACATGACTGTATTTTGTCTGGGATCTAGCATGCATGGCCACTGTGTGCGGAAATGTAAACCATTTTAAAAATGTGTTCATAGTATATCATTGCTGAAGAATGTATTCTACAGTTTTCTAGCCAATTAGACTACAAGTTACAGGAATGTGGACGTTTCGAGAGACTTTAATTCCAAGATGCCTCATAGGTTATGGTCATAGACACAATATGTAGTCATCCTATAGAGCCTATAATTCTGTTTATACTGAGCAATTTAGTTCATGAATGTAATGCTAGAGTAATGGCTCATTCACATGGGCATTTGCAGTTTCGGTGCGTGAAAACCACATTGTTTGCATTGCATGTGTATGTGCAAATATAGTGCATATGCAGAGTTTTTTTCATGTGCATTCACGCGTGCAAAAAAAAAAAAAACACAAGAAGGATTATTTAATTTCTTTTTTTCCCCCATTGTCTCCTGGTTTCATGCGTAAGAATGCAGTGAATGCACATGTAACATGCGTATTCCCTGTGTATATTTAATGTTCCTATAAACTTGTATGGGCGATTTTCATACATAACATGGACCAAAATAGGACATGTTGCTATTTAATTCATGCGCATAAAATACTTGTGGGAAAAATTCACGTCCGAATATACGAGTGAAAACAATTGTGTTTTAGGCTGTCCGTGATACGACCGTAAAAAAATACAGATGTAATATGGGCGCAAATTATGCCCGTATAAATGAGCCCTTACAGTGAGGAATGACAATTGTGTATGCAGAGCAGTCTCAGGAATAGAGTTTAAGTTAGATAAAAGAGAGAAACTGGAATAAAAAAGACGGAAAAGAAGGAAAGAAGGGGAATAGGAAGGAAATAGAAAGAAAGAAGGAAAGAAAGAAAGTAAGAAAGAAAGAAAAAGAAAGAGAAAGAAAGAAAAAGAAAGATAGAAAAGAAAAGGATAGAGATACAAGAAAGAAAAAGCAAAGGAAAGAGATAGAAGAAATAAAGATAGAAAAGAAAAGAAGAGAGAGAGAAAAAAGAAAAAAAGGAGAGACTAAAGAAAAAGAAAGAAAGAGAAAAAAAGGGAAAGGAAATAAAAGCAAAGTGATGAAAGTAAGAAAGAAAAGGAGGGAGAAAAAAAACTAACAAAAACTAACTAAGAAAAAAAGAAAGGGAAAGAAAGAAAAGGAGAGAGATGAAAGAAATAAAAAGATAAGAAAAGGAGAGAGATAAATGAAAGAAAGAAAAATAAAGAAGGAAAAGGGAGAGTTAAAAGAAAGAAAGAGAGAAATGTGAGAGATGAAAGAAATTAAGAAAAGGAGATGATGTAAGAAAGAAAAAGGAGAGAGATAAAAGAAAATGAAAAAGAGAGGTGAAAGTAACAGGCAAAGAGAGAAAGAAAGAAAATGAAAGAAAGAGATAAAAAGAGAAAGAAAAAGGCAGAGAGAGAAAGAAAGAAAACAGAGAAAGAAAGAAACAAAGACAAAAAAGCTGTGCTTTTCCCCCTAGAATTTATGACGGACCCCAAGGATGGAAGGAGAAGGCGGAAATGTGAACAGAGGCTAAATCATGCATTTCTGGTCATTTCATGCAATAAGAAGGATTTCCCGAATATTTATGTTACATTGTGTCGTGTGATATATTGTTATATAGTATAAACTCTATGTCATGTATTTCCCAGGCCTCTCTTCTATCTCTAAAAGTGTTCATCACATTTCAGTGCCAGAAGAGACATCTCACGTTTCAGATAATCTCTCAGATCTTACGTAGCAGTTAATTTGTGTTCAGCACTCACCAGACTGTCCCGTACGCCCCAGTGCCAACCGCCCTCAGCTCCTTGTATCGTTCAGGAACCTCCCATTTGGTGTTATTGATCTCCTCATAGTAGAAGCCTTTCCTGGGTGCAGGCTCCATGGTGTCTTGAATCTAGTGAGTAGATATTTCGCCAGCGAGTATTACCTTTCCGCAGGTGGGGCCCCTCCCCCTCCTCCAGGTATGTAAACAAGAGGACTTCCTCAGTTTATAACCTTAAGGTCACGTAAGTCTCACATAAAGAATTCACTAGGATGAGGATTCCAGGAGATTATAGAACCTGTCCCCACGTGTCACCGGTTGTATAGGAGAACGTACCTTACTGTGGTGTCAGGTTAACCGGATATGCATTTCTTAAGTAAATGCCCCCATAAAATGATAACAGTTCTTGAGTCATTTTCGGATGGTTTTTGCTAAATTTATTTCCTAGTTTTATGTTCCTGGGAAAGATGAATGAGCAAATTGATTATCCTGATTTCCCATCCTATGGTATATAATGGGAATTGATTCATTGCAGTTATTTGACAGGCAACCACTAAATAACTAAGCAGATTTGCAATTCAACATTCTAGAAAATCTGGGTGGTGATATAAATGGGATCTGTAAAGGTGGCTTAATTGGTATTCACTCCGCTTTTCCAGAAACAAGTATATCTATGAAATGGTTAAGACCTCCCAACTGTCCCAGATCCAGCGGGACAGTCCTGGATTTCAGGTGCTGTCCCTCTGTCCCAGGAAGCAAGTCAAAATGAACGATTTCAGCTGTGTCCTAAGGATGCAGATACAGTTAAATACAATAGTGAAGCAGAAAGCCATCAGCAGCCTTCTCCATATTTACCCCTTCTGGGTGGCGGATTGGAGCAGTGACGCCTTTTCATCTGGTGCAACAAGCCGCAGACAGCACGGTCCAGAGGTGACCTGCAAAGTGGTGTCATCCATTCATCGCTGGATAAGTGAGATTCAATTTTCTTATTTTAAGTTGGATGCACTTTATCTATGTGGGGGAATGAAGGGGAAATCTTTATTGTGTGGTGGGACATCAATGGGTGAACTAGGGGGAGATCATACTGCAGTAGAGGCACTAAGGAGGGATTAATGAGATGGCACTAAGGGTCATCACTAGGGGTGAAAGGAGGTAGCCTATAGAAAGAAAAAAATGTTAATTTCTTTAATGTTATGTTTACACACTAAAGTGTATGTGTTGCTATTATGCTCTGCGTAAGGCATAATGACTCTGTAGGCAGGCATCCATAAAGCATATAAAAGCATAAGAATGTTGAGTTCACAGTAAGTTCAACTCAAGTGTCTGAGCTATGCTATCCAAGGGAAGACTACAGCAGGCCCTTGGAGGAGGAGCATAAGTTTGACCAGCCCAGAGATGCCCTTAACATTATTGACTTGGACAATATCCTCAAAATTAAGAGTACGGATAATAAATGGGAAATGCTTAAAAATATCATAAATACTAATTGTAAGCGTACCGGAACAAGAATAAAACGGTTGGGAATAGGAGGAGACCAATGTGGCTCAATAAGGATGTAAAGAGGGCAAACATAACCAAAAGAAAGCATTTAAACTACTGAAACAAAAACGCAGTGAAGAAGCACTAAAAACCTATAAGAAAAAAAAATAAAGTATGTAAAAAGCAGATAAAAGCAGCAAACATGGAGACAAAGAGACTCTTTGCCAAAGAGGTAAAACTAACCCTAAACTATTCTTCAATTATATAAATAGTAAAAAGATTAATACTGAAAGTGTTGGCCCTTTAATAAATAATGTGGGAAAAATAGTAGAGGGTGATGATGAAAAAGCAAATCTATTAAATAGCTTTTTCTCCAGTGTATTTACATTAGAAAATGAAATGTCAGATGAGAATTAGAGTGATAAAGTAAACTCTCCACTAAATGGCATCAGTTTAAACCAGCAAGAAGTGCAGAAATGTCTTAAAAAGATTACAATAGAAAAATCACCGGGTCCTGGTGGCATATACCCCCGGGTTTTAGGGGAATTAGGTAATGTGATAGACAGACCTTTGTTTCTTATATTTAAGGACTCAATAATGACTGGGTCTGTTCCACCGGATTGGTGCATAGCCAATGTGGTGCCGATATTCAAAAAGGTGTTCATAAAGTGAACCTGGAAACTACAGGCTGGTAAGTCGTACTTCTATTGTGGGTAAAATGTTTCAAGGGTTTCTAAGAGATGCTATCTTGGTGTAGCTCAAGGAAAATTCCTGTATAACTCCATATAAGCATTGGTTTATGAGAGATCGCTCCTGTAAAATCAACCTGATCCGCTTTTATGAGGGAGTAAGTTCTAGATTGGCCCGGGGAGAGTCATTGGATCTTGTGTATCTGGACTTTTCCAAAGTGTTTGATACTGTGCCGCATAAAAGGTTGGTATATAAAGTGAGAATTTGAGTTCTGGGCGAGAATGTGGGTGAGTAACTGGTCAGTGATAGAAAGCAGAGGGGGATTATAAATGGCACATACTCTGATTGGGTCATCGTTACTTGTAGGGTAGCTCAGGGGGCAGTACTAGAGAGGTGGTTACTAGTGGGGTACCATAGGGGGCAGTACTGGAGGGGGTCATCATTACTAATGAGGTACCACAAGGGTCGGTACTGGGCCCTATTCTTTTTAATATTTTTATTAATGACCTGGTAGAAGGATTGCACAGTGAATATCAATATTTGCAGATGATGCAAAACTATATAAAGAAATTAACACAAGAGAGGACGCAAGGCGGTTGCAAATGGATCTGGATGAGTTGAGGGCAGAAAAGTGGCAAATGAGGTTTAACACTGAAAATGTAAGGTTGCAAAACATGGGTAGGGAAATCCATGTCACCATTACACACTGAATGGGAAACCACTGGGGAACACTGACATGGAGAAGGACTTGGGGGCTTTAGTTAACTGTAAGCTTAACTGGAGCAACCAGTGTCAGGCAGCTGCTGTTAAGGCAAATACGATCATGGGGTGCATCAGAAGAGGTCTAGGGGCGCATAACGAGAACATTGTTCTTCCTCTTTACAAGTCACCGGTCAGACCACACATGGAATATTGTGTATAGTATTAGGCACTAGTACTCAAGAAGGACATATCAGAGCTTGAGCGGGTACAAAGGTGTGCAACTAAAGTAATAAATGGAATGGGCGGACTACAATACCCAAAGAGGTTATATATATATATATTAGGGGACAATACAGAGATCTCTCCGATTATCTACTTATACCCAGGACTGTGACGGTAACAAGGAGGCATCCTCTGCATCGAGAGGAAAGAAGGTTTCTCCACCGACATAGAAGAGGGTTTTTTACTGTAAGAGCAGTGAGACTATGGAACTCTCTGCCTGAGAACATTATAATGGCGAATTCGATAAAAGAGTACAGGAGGGGCATGGACAGCTTTCTTGATCGTTACAATATTGCATGTTATAGGTCTTAATTACTTCATAAGGGTCGGTGATTCAGGCATTATTCCAATTGCCAGATTGGTATCAGGCCTCGGTCAGACGACCGTTTTTTGCCGTGATTTGCGGATGCGCATGCGACCTGCGCATATATAGAACCTTTGCTTCGCAATGGGATCGGTTACATGTCCGCTTTTTATGCGGATATGCGATAAATTATAGGACACGACAAAATGCAGATCGCGCCTATCTGCGTTCTGCGATTCCTTGTGTTCTATATATGCGCTCAATGGGGCCGGCGGCAGCAGCGCCGACCCCATTGAGAACATATACTGTAAAGATCATTCTGTAACAGCTGTGGCAGAGAAGAACGATGTTCACCCATTGAATTCAATGGAGCCGGCAATACAGCCGGCTTCATTGAAAGCAATGGGCTGCCGGCGAGCGCGGCATGAATTTTCGGGAAGGGCTTAAGAATATAAGCCCTAGCCTGAAAACCATCCAAAAATGTGTAAAAAAAAAATTATACTCACCTTGTCCCTGCAGCCAAAGTTCAGCCGCGTCCGGCCGGCAGTTCTCCTGAACTGCTCTGTGTAATATTCAGCAGGCGGGGATTTAAAATCCCCGCCTGCTGAATGGGCTGCCTCTGATTGGTCACAGCCCTCACCAATCAGAGGCAGCTCTCACTCACCCATTCATGAATTCATGAATGGGTGAGTGAGTGCTGCCTCTGATTGGCTGAGCGCAAGGACCAATCAGGGGCAGCTCTCAGCTATTGAATGACAGCTGAGAGCTGCCCCTGATTGGTCCCTGCGCTCAGCCAATCAGAGGCAGCACTCACTCACCCATTCATGAATTCATGAATGGGTGAGTGAGAGCTGCCTCTGATTGGTGAGGACTGTGACCAATCAGAGGCAGCCCATTCAGCAGGCGGGGATTTTAAATCCCCGCCTACTGAATACTACACAGAGCAGTTCAGGAGAACTGCCGGCCGGCTGCGGCTGAACTCCGGCTGCAGGGACAAGGTGAGTATATATATTTTTTTTATTTTTACACATTATTGGATGGTTTTCAGGGAAGGGCTTATATGTTTAAGCCCTTCCCGAAAATTCATCCTGCGCTCGCCGGCAGCCCATTGCTTTCAATGGAGCCGGCTGTATTGCCGGCTCCATTGAATTTCAATGGGCGGACAGAGCTCCTTTGATCGGGCCCGTTTCGCCAAAAACGCTGCTAGCTGCAGATTTTTCGGCGAATCGTCGGCCCAGTCACGCGGTTTGCGGATGCACATCCGTCATGCAATCCGCAAATCGTGGTAAAAAACGGTCGTCTGACCGAGGCCTCAGGAAGGATTTTTTCCCCCTTAGGCCTTAGTCAGACGGGCGTTTTTTGCCGTGATTTGCGCATGCGCATGCGCCCGGCGATGTTATAAAACCATTTCTTTGCAATGGTATTGGACACATGAGCGCTTTTTATGCGCTCGTCCGATAAATTATAGAACAGAAATCGCAGATCGCGCTGAGCCAATCAGGGGGCAGGTCTGACTCACACCCCCTTCACACCCACTGCAGGCCGGCCGTGCGGAACTCCGGCTGCCGGGAGCAGGTAAGTATATATATATTTTTTTATTTTAACACTTTTCTGGATGAATTGCAGGGAAGGGCTTATATATTTAAGCCCTTCCCGACAATTCATCCCACACTCGCCCGCAGCGCATTGCTTTCAATGGAGCGGGCTGTATTGCCGGCTCCATTGAATGCAATGCGCTGGACAGCTCCGGCCCGTTTCTAATGAAACGCGGCTAGGAGCAGATATTCGGGCGATTTTCGGGCAGCGGTCACGCAATTTGCGGATGCGCATCCGTCATGCGATCCGCAAATCGCGCGAAAAACGCCCGTCTGACTAAGGCCTAAAATGGAAAAAATTGGTTTCTACATCATTAGGTTTGTTTTCCTTCCTCTAGATCAACATTGCCGGGGTAATAGGCTGAACTGGATAGACATATGTCTTTTTTTGACCTTACATACTATGTTACTATACTCATGCAAAACAAAGCTATGGCAAAAGTTGCTGAGTGCGAGTGAGAAACTGCACATAAAACTGGTGCACCTGCCAGGAGAGGTCTTACAGTGTCACCCAGCCATCTAAAAGTTTTTCCTACCGGTGAGACATATGATCTTTTATGTCTGTGTTGCTGTTTGTACAGTTATTAAAGTGTTCTGAAATGCAAGATTTTGCTGAAAGCCCCTCTCTCTTGTATCACGTAAGCAATCAGACTTTGCAGCATATATGGCCCTACCCAAGACCACTAAAAATGCTGGTGAGTGGCTGGACCCAATGCTGCTACCACACAATCTATCTAAACAACTAGACCAGATATTTGCCTCCTTGGACTGGTCTACGGTGCATTTGGAGGCTTTTTTTTATTGTGGGGGTGGGCATCTCTACTGGGAGGGGCACTATGGGGTTTACATACTGTGGTGGGCACACTAAGGGGAATTATATTGTGGTGTTTTGTATTGTTCCAGGGCTGGCTTAATGTAAATGTCAATAATGACATAATTCGCAGGGCTTATCGGTAAAAGCCAAGGTGGTTTAAACAAACGCCGGGGATGTGTTTTATGTACCGTATTGACAGGCTTTACTGTCTGCGCTTATAATCAATACCCATAAAAGTCTCTCCAGCTCCACAGCAGGCGCTTGACCTTGTAATGCATTATAACATCATGGAGATGGTAACAAATAACACAGCAGAAATCAGCCTGTAGTTACTATCGGCGACTCCTGGGGAAGAGACGGTGCTTTTTGCTCACAGTAATTACTAGTAGGAAGATTTTGTTTAGGGTAAGGTTGGGGGAGGGTTGTCTAATGGAATGTCTTGTGGGAGAGAAAATACGAAAATCCCAGTTTTCTTGTTTTCAATATAGTTTTTAACTTAAAGGAATTGTCCAATCTTATGTAAATATAGTATGTAACATAGCAGAAAGAAACAGCTCAGTAAATAAATATAGCACTAAAACCAAGCTCATAATATAAATGCAGTGTTAGGTTGTGCATCTGAGACCTGTGGTTCTACAGGTTTCCATGAGCACAGCTTCCCAGGTGAGGGTTAAAGGGGTTCTGTCATTAAAAACAAAAAATTTTATACTTACCTATTGCTCCCCAGGCAGCCTGCTTACCTCTTCTTCTTATCCCAAATCTTCTCCTGGAGCCGCTTGTCAATTCGGTCACGTGACCTCCAGCACCCGATTTTCTTCCATCCGGTCAAAAAGCGTACACTGCCTACCTTCCGCTTCCTTCAGGTCAATGTACGCATACGTCACTAGTGACGTGTGCGTACATTGTCTTGTGAGGAAGCGCGGAATGAAGGTAGCCGCGCGGCATATTAGTAGTTTACACTGCGGTTATTCCTGCTGCCGATTCCAGCCAATGAGGTGGCTGGAATCGGCACCATGTGACCTCCCATTGTGCACGAGCAGTACAGTTCAGCTGCCGTGCACGATGAGAGCTGTGCCCGCGCCTCACGTGACCGGTGACGTCACCGGTACTTGAATTTGCCCGCGAATTCCGAGCCTACAGAGGAAGCTGATGCTTGGAGCCTTTTATACTACTTTCAACGTGGTGAGTACCTACCTGAGATTAATGTGCTGTGTGCTGCTGTGTGGTGAGTACCTACCTGAGATTAATGTGCTGTGTGGTGAGTACCTACCTGAGATTAATGTGCTGTGTGGTGAGTACCTACCTGAGATTAATGTGCTGTGTGCTGCTGTGTGGTGAGTACCTACCTGAGATTAATGTGCTGCTGTGTGGTGAGTACCTACCTGAGATTAATGTGCTGTGTGGTGAGTACCTACCTGAGATTAATGCGCTGTGCGCTACGTGTGGTGAGTACCTACCTGAGATTAATGCGCTGTGTGCTACGTGTGGTGAGTACCTACCTGAGATTAATGTGCTGTGTGGTGAGTACCTACCTGAGATTTATGCGCTGTGCGCTACGTGTGGTGAGTACCTACCTGAGATTAATGTGCTGTGCTGCTACGTGTGGTGAGTACCTACCTGAGATTAATGTGCTGTGTGGTGAGTACCTACCTGAGATTTATGCGCTGTGCGCTACGTGTGGTGAGTACCTACCTGAGATTAATGCGCTGTGTGCCTACCTGAGATTAATGCGCTGTGTGCCTACCTGAGATTAATGCGCTGTGTGCCTACCTGAGATTAATGCGCTGTGTGCCTACCTGAGATTAATGCGCTGTGTGGTGAGTACCTACCTGAGATTAATGCGCTGTGTGCTGAGTACCTACCTGAGATTAATGCGCTGTGTGCTGAGTACCTACCTGAGATTAATGCGCTGTGTGCTGAGTACCTACCTGAGATTAATGCGCTGTGTGCTGAGTACCTACCTGAGATTAATGCGCTGTGTGCTGAGTACCTACCTGAGATTAATGCGCTGTGTGCTGAGTACCTACCTGAGATTAATGCGCTGTGTGGTGAGTACCTACCTGAGATTTATGCGCTGTGCGCTACGTGTGGTGAGTACCTACCTGAGATTAATGCGCTGTGTGGTGAGTACCTACCTGAGATTAATGCGCTGTGTGGTGAGTACCTACCTGAGATTAATGCGCTGTGTGGTGAGTACCTACCTGAGATTAATGCGCTGTGTGGTGAGTACCTACCTGAGATTAATGCGCTGTGTGGTGAGTACCTACCTGAGATTAATGCGCTGTGTGGTGAGTACCTACCTGAGATTAATGCGCTGTGTGGTGAGTACCTACCTGAGATTAATGCGCTGTGTGGTGAGTACCTACCTGAGATTAATGCGCTGTGCGCTACGTGTGGTGAGTACCTACCTGAGATTAATGCGCTGTGCGCTACGTGTGGTGAGTACCTACCTGAGATTAATGCGCTGTGTGGTGAGTACCTACCTGAGATTAATGCGCTGTGTGCTGCTGTGTGGTGAGTACCTACCTGAGATTAATGCGCTGTGTGTGGTGAGTACCTACCTGAGATTAATGCGCTGTGTGCTGCTGTGTGGTGAGTACCTACCTGAGATTAATGTGCTGTGTGCTGCTGTGTGGTGAGTACCTACCTGAGATTAATGTGCTGTGTGGTGAGTACCTACCTGAGATTAATGTGCTGTGTGGTGAGTACCTACCTGAGATTAATGCGCTGTGTGCTGAGTACCTACCTGAGATTAATGCGCTGTGTGCTGAGTACCTACCTGAGATTAATGCGCTGTGTGCTGAGTACCTACCTGAGATTAATGCGCTGTGTGATGAGTACCTACCTGAGATTAATGCGCTGTGTGCTACGTGTGGTGAGTACCTACCTGAGATTAATGCACTGTGCGCTACGTGTGGTGAGTACGTCACCTGAGATTTGTGCGACGCCACCTGACGCAACCTGTCTTTTTTTGCAGATTTGTGCGCTACGTGGGGAGACGCGGCCACCCGAGATTTGTGCGCTTTTTTTTGCAAACTTACGTGTGGAGATGATCCTGACGTTTGGACGCGTTTTGAGAAGAATTTCGCTTCGCTTGCACACAAGCTGACATAACTCGTCGAGGTAAGCTGCTGCATCTGCTAAAATTTTCATTGCGTGCATCTGCTCATATGTGCTTATTTTGCGCATATTTGCAGGTTTTCGTGTGTACGTGTATATATAATATATGATTCTTCTGACCAGGTTGGGGGAGTAGTGGTCAATGTAAGTGGGTAGAGCGGATCTAGGGATCAGTAATACTGGTGTGATGTGACTGTTAACCTGCTGATTTTTCGTCATTTCCTGCAGATCTGACGTCCTTGAGAATGGGAAGGCTGTCCGACAGTGAAGAGACCCTCGACGTTCAGCAATCTTGAAACCCTTCGTTTTATGGACTACTTTTTGCCGGTGACTCACCTTTTTTTTGGGGGGGGTATTTTTGGATAGACTAAGCTTTTATTTATTTTCTTGCAAACTTTTTTCCTTCTTCTTTACAGGTGAGCTGATAAGTAATTTCAAGATTACCACACTGCGTTTGCTCACAATCATTGTTGAAGCAGCAGAGAGACTGGCGGTCCTAGATGTTGGCTCAGTAGGACGCTTTCAAGATGGGCATGTTTGCAAATCGAAGTGATTCTTACATTGTTTTTTCTGTGCCTTGTTGTACTTCGTTTAAGTGGTAAAAATGGGCAGTTAGAAGTTGTGTATATTAATTAAAATTAAGAATATTGACAGTTTTGAAGACATTGTAATTTTTTAACATTTACAAATGTTATATCTCATATGTGCAAGCATACTCTACACATCTTTGCCAACATATTTCCATCTGTTCACTTTATTCTGGACGCACATTTGCAAAAACATCCTTTGTTTGGAACCATTTTGGAGACATTCAAGTTGAACCTCATTTTTCCTCATTTTGCTAAATCCTTTTTCCTCCACCGAGCCAAGATTGCAAAGGCTCGTGGGTGTCCGAATACATACCCCCTAAAATGGCCCTATTTTACAAAGTACACCCCTTAATGTGTTCACTGAGTGGTGTCAGGAGTATTTAGATCACACATTTTCAGGAATTAATGGAATTATGATAAAAAAAAATTATAATAAGGCTTTATTTCGGCTAATGTGCTATTCTAAATTTTTTTCCACCAAAAATCATCATTTTCATGTGCACTGACACCCCAAAATGGATACCCCTGTTTGTATTGTTTTCAGAAATGTACCCATTGTGGCCCTAATGTTATGTTAGTATGCACAAATGGGACCCAAAATGTAATCAGTACTATGTGGCTTTCTGAACAGACTGTTATGATCGTGTGGGCAGATGGTGTTGGCAGTCTGCTCAATCGTGACCAAAGGACTAGTAGTCTAGTAGTATACATGCACACAGGAAACACAGGAGATTCACATGGAATCCATGCAACTAACCCTGTGCTAAAGAGGGGGGGGGGGGGGGGGTGTCAACAGTGGCCCAACCTAAGCATATACATCCCCAAATAAGAGGGCGGCCCAGCGGTCTTCGGAACTGGGCCATAGCTGATCCTAGGAGCCACAGAACAGGACACACGCATGGCATATAACAGAGACGGAACAGAATACACAGAGATAGAAAACACTGCATACAGAAGCCAAAAATGCAACCACTACTAACAGGCTGATTATAAAGAACAGGTATTACTTGACATTGTAGACAAAACGTGAAGCTAGCGGGCGAACTTCTAAGCTCCTGGTTATACCGCTAGTCCCCACACTAACCATGAGTCCAGGAGACCCGGACAATACTGCCCACTTGGCCTGTAGCAGCAGCCACAATGCATACTCGAGTATAGCCGATCCCAGTGTTAGCCGAGGTACCTAATATTACCCCTTGCCTTATACTCAAGTCAATAATTGACCCCAGGTTTTTGGGGTAAAAGTTGGTACCTTGGCTTATACTCAGGTCGGCTTAGACTGAAGTATATCTGATTACATACAAAAACCTAATGAAATAAGAGCAATCGTTGCATGCAAAGCATTAACCCTTTCCAATCCACTTATTTTTTCTCACCCATTCTCCCCAGCTCCAAATAAATTGGTTCTGGGGAGAATGGGTGAGAAAAAATACACTTTCCCTGCACCCTCCTGAGCTGACAGAGTTCAGGAGGGTGCAGGGAGGGACCTGCTTACCTGTCCGGCGTCTTCAGTACTCTCCTTCTGCCTCCCGGTTCGGCGATCATGTGACTGCTGGGGTCAGGTAACACCGGCGGTCACATGATCGCCGGCCAGAATCTATGCATTACATAGCGCTAAGTAATGTGTAAAGGAGAAGGCAGAAAGGATTAAAATCCCTTTCTGCCTTCTCCTCGGGGGTCTTCGATGAGGACCAGTGCAGGAGTGCATCTGCACCCGATGTGCCTGACGATCGGTTGCAGATCCACTCCTGCACTGCAGTGTCGGGCCTGCCCCGACATTGGAGGGAAATTATGATGTCGGGGCAGGCCCGACATTGGACTGGAAAGGGTTAACAGCGGGAATATGTCTCACCCATCCCCTCTGTGGCTGCGGGAGGCCAACTGTCATTAGCAACAGTCTTCAGCAGTAGATGGTGTGGGCTCAGATCTGTAGGATGTAGATGCAAGTCCATTCCAGAAAGCTGCTTCCTAACATATACATACATTCACGTGCTGCGGTGGCAAGGGGTTAAAAGTGTTCCCTGGGACTCCAGTACTGATGATCTATGCGCAGTGAAGTGGTGATCTGCCTCCCAGAATCCCTGCCAATCAGCTGATGACGAGTGCGCACCGCTGCCACTTCAGTCTATGCCAGACGCAGCACCATACATTTCCGGCTGTACACGCCTGCATAGGATTGCATTTCAATACGCAATCCTATGCAGAAGGCCGTGGTTTGTCTACGCGCAATCACGCGCAGAAAACAAACCGCGCCATGCTCTAATTCTGTGCGGGGTTCGCAGAGCCCCGTACAGAAACGCCACTCGCTGGCTGCCGGCTCTGCGCATGTGGCGTCTGCTGGCACATGAGACAGAGCTGCGGGAGTGGGCGAGTTCCGCACTGCTCTCTGCAGGCGCTCAGGTCGGGTCCCGTTGCGAGCAGCTGGATGCGACACGGCCGTCTGCAGGCGGCCTTAGGCCTCATGTCCACTGGAAAAATACAATCCGCGTAGAATCGGCTTTCAATTGTATAATTTTCATGCAGATATACGCACACATTGCTGTCAATGTGATAGCAATGTGGCCGATCCGCGGTAAAATGGAGCATGCCGCGGTTTTTTCTCCCACGCATGAAAAACGCAATTCTATTAAAATTCCATCCGCGGGTGCAAAAATCAGTTTAATGGACGGGATGGCCAATGATTCCCTAGGGGCAAATCCGCTGCGGAAACCGCAATTCCATTTTGCTAGTGGACATGAGGCCTTAAGGCTCCTTCCCACAGACGTCTCTACCGTGTTTCCCCGAAAGTAAGACAGTGTCTTACTTTCTTTTTATCCCCAAAAGCCCTACTATGTCTTACTTTCGGGGTATGTCTTATATTGGAAAACGGAGCATGAAAAAATCTGGACCATGCTCCATTTTCATGCGGGTCTCGCGGGACACAATAATCAAATTGTACTCACACGCTCTGGTTCTTCTCTTCGCCGCGGCGCCATCTTCTCTCAGTCGCGGCCGGATCATTTTGCTTCGGCCCGGCGCATGTGCGGGGCACGTCACCGACGTCATCATGCACATCCGCCGAGCCGAAGAAAGAAGATCCGGCCGCGACGAGAGAAGATGACGCCGCAGCGAAGGAAGTATCCGGAGCGTGTGAGAGGTAAGTTAATTCTGATTTATTCCTATTTTCAGCGCTCATGTCCGCGGGGCAGGAGGGACCCGCTGCAGATTCTACATGGAGAATCCGTAGCGGGCCTGATTTTCCCCGTGGACATGAGGCCAAAGGCGGCAGACGCGGTGACGTATGGAGGGGGGGCGGCGCGGAAGTGGGCAGGAGGCGGCGCGCAGCTACCGTAGATGAGAGGGAGGCGGCAATACCCCCGTGTTTCCCCGAAAGTAAGACATATGTCTTACTTTCAGGGTACGGCTTACATTGGCCGACCCCCCCTGAAACCCCCGATACGTCTTACAATCGGGGGGTGTCTTACTATCGGGGAAACACGGTATTCAACCTAATAGCTCAATGCTTACGGTGCGTAATTTCACAGCGGAATTCCGCACCGTAAAATGCCGCGGGTATACGCGCGGACGGCTTCCATTGCAGTCTGTGGAAGCCGTCCATTCACGCTATTTTCCGCTGTAGCACAGCGGAAAATAGCGTGAAACCGCCTCTACGCCTACCGCCAGCCGCGTCACATGCCGCTGCGGTGCGTCTCACGCTCTATTACCCATGCGCACTGAGGCGTCATGCGGGACTCCGGAACCAGAGGTAAGTATTGGGGTCTCTTGGGGCTGCCGTGATGGGCTCCGCCCCGGAATTCCATGGTGGAGCTCGTCGCAGCCGGCCTTACAGCGTGGGTAATCAGGAGCCTGAAAACATAAATAAGGTAAAACAAATTCAAATCACGTTTTATTATTTATTAAAAATGTGGATTTTACACCAAGTGTCATTCCCTGATAAACCAAAGGCCGCTGTGTTTGGGGATCTTTTCTGTTTACTCAATCGGTGTAAAATATTGCGCAGTTTTTCAGGATACTCCAAAAAGCTTATAAAAAAAAAAAGGTGAGTCACCGGCAAAAAGCAGTCCATAAAACGAAGGGTTTCAAGATTGCTGAACGTCGAGGGTCTCTTCACTGTCCGCCAGCCTTCCCATTCTCAAGGACGTCAGATCTGCAGGAAATAACGAAAAATCAGCAGGTTAACAGTCACATCACACCAGTATTACTGATCCCTAGATCCGCTCTACCCACTTACATTGACCACTACTCCCCCAACCTGGTCAGAAGAATCATATATTATATATACACGTACACACGAAAACCTGCAAATATGCGCAAAATAAGCACATATGAGCAGATGCACGCAATGAAAATTTTAGCAGATGCAGCAGCTTACCTCGACGAGTTATGTCAGCTTGTGTGCAAGCGAAGCGAAATTCTTCTCAAAACGCGTCCAAACGTCAGGATCCTCTCCACACGTAAGTTTGCAAAAAAAAGCGCACAAATCTCGGGTGGCCGCGTCTCCCCACGTAGCGCACAAATCTGCAAAAAAAGACAGGTTGCGTCAGGTGGCGTCGCGCAAATCTCAGGTAGGTACTCACCACACAGCGCATTAATCTCAGGTAGGTACTCACCACACAGCGCATTAATCTCAGGTAGGTACTCAGCACACAGCGCATTAATCTCAGGTAGGTACTCAGCACACAGCGCATTAATCTCAGGTAGGTACTCAGCACACAGCGCATTAATCTCAGGTAGGTACTCACCACACAGCACATTAATCTCAGGTAGGTACTCAGCACACAGCGCATTAATCTCAGGTAGGTACTCAGCACACAGCGCATTAATCTCAGGTAGGTACTCAGCACACAGCGCATTAATCTCAGGTAGGTACTCACCACACGTAGCACACAGCGCATTAATCTCAGGTAGGTACTCACCACACGTAGCGCACAGCGCATAAATCTCAGGTAGGTACTCACCACACAGCGCATTAATCTCAGGTAGGTACTCACCACACAGCGCATTAATCTCAGGTAGGTACTCACCACACAGCGCATTAATCTCAGGTAGGTACTCACCACACAGCGCATTAATCTCAGGTAGGTACTCACCACACACAGCGCATTAATCTCAGGTAGGTACTCACCACACAGCACATTAATCTCAGGTAGGTACTCACCACACACAGCGCATTAATCTCAGGTAGGTACTCATCACACAGCGCATTAATCTCAGGTAGGTACTCATCACACAGCGCATTAATCTCAGGTAGGTACTCACCACACAGCGCATTAATCTCAGGTAGGTACTCACCACACAGCGCATTAATCTCAGGTAGGTACTCACCACACAGCGCATTAATCTCAGGTAGGTACTCACCACACAGCGCATTAATCTCAGGTAGGTACTCACCACACAGCGCATTAATCTCAGGTAGGTACTCACCACACAGCGCATTAATCTCAGGTAGGTACTCACCACACAGCGCATTAATCTCAGGTAGGTACTCACCACACAGCGCATTAATCTCAGGTAGGTACTCACCACACAGCGCATTAATCTCAGGTAGGTACTCACCACACAGCGCATTAATCTCAGGTAGGTACTCACCACACAGCGCATTAATCTCAGGTAGGTACTCACCACACAGCGCATTAATCTCAGGTAGGTACTCACCACACAGCGCATTAATCTCAGGTAGGTACTCACCACACAGCGCATTAATCTCAGGTAGGTACTCACCACACAGCGCATTAATCTCAGGTAGGTACTCACCACACAGCGCATTAATCTCAGGTAGGTACTCACCACACAGCACATTAATCTCAGGTAGGTACTCACCACACAGCAGCACACAGCACATTAATCTCAGGTAGGTACTCACCACACAGCGCATTAATCTCAGGTAGGTACTCACCACACAGCAGCACATTAATCTCAGGTAGGTACTCACCACACAGCGCATTAATCTCAGGTAGGTACTCACCACACGTAGCGCACAGCGCATAAATCTCAGGTAGGTACTCACCACACAGCGCATTAATCTCAGGTAGGTACTCACCACACAGCGCATTAATCTCAGGTAGGTACTCACCACACAGCAGCACACAGCACATTAATCTCAGGTAGGTACTCACCACACAGCGCATTAATCTCAGGTAGGTACTCACCACACAGCAGCACACAGCACATTAATCTCAGGTAGGTACTCACCACACATCAGCACAGCACATTAATCTCAGGTAGGTACTCACCACACAGCGCATTAATCTCAGGTAGGTACTCAGCACACAGCGCATTAATCTCAGGTAGGTACTCACCACACAGCACATTAATCTCAGGTAGGTACTCACCACACGTAGCGCACAGCGCATAAATCTCAGGTAGGTACTCACCACACGCAGCGCACAGCGCATTAATCTCAGGTAGGTACTCACCACACAGCGCATTAATCTCAGGTAGGTACTGTTAGCGCAAAATTCGCTATCTTAGATATACTGTGCGTTTCCAAATTAAGATAATATGTGCAGGCCTGGAGAGCCTTTCAAAGAAACACACGGCTACATCATGTGCCCCAAAAAGCAAACTCTGTCTTTATTCAGCGCGCGTAAACTTAAATAATCTTAACACAGGAAATGAAGTAATTTACAGTTACAGTATTTAGGGAGCCGATTGGTTATTCTCAGAGGGAGGTATTTGTGAGGTAGCTTGTGATCTCATCCATCTGGGAGGAACTTCAGTGAGCACGCTCAGTTCATTCTTGAATTTAGCTTCATGAGAGAAACATCCTGTATCTCCTCTCTGTTTGCCAAGGACAGAGACATTCCTAAGCCATGTGCTTTCTGCCAGTTAGAACCGGTTTTTCCAGTTCTTGAGCACACGGCACTAGCTGTGGAGGTGGGGGGGAGGTGATGTTCCCTTCTCCCAGAAGTTCAGACCATTATAGAAAATACATTATATTCACAGTTGATAACAGAAAATATATACAAAATGGTGAACATATAGGATATCTCCCACAATTCCCTCCTTTGTTGTGCGTATTTTCATTCTCCTGGATAGTTTTTCCTTCCTATTTATGTTCTCGGGCCTTTCCCTACCGCCTACAGGGGACCCTAGCTGTCACCTTCCTTATCCCTGCCTACTGCTGGGTGATATCCAGGATAAGGAAAATACCTCACAACACGTTACAGTTTCCCAACGGTATTCTAGGTAGATGGCTCCTGAAAGATTGATCTTTATTCCACGTTTTCTGCATAAGCCACCTTGTTCATAGTTTAGATGATATAACATGTCTATTGTGATCGGCTTTTCAAGTGTGATCTCAGGTTATATTGTTTGTTACATGTTAACATTGGTCTGATTACACAATATGGCTGAAACATTGGTACACTTACTGCTACCTTATTGCATCTGTTGACATTTTTGTCCTATTTTATACACTAAAACTTGCTTAGTCGTACCCAAGCTTTGTAAACCAAGATGTTATCAGTCTGAGACCCCCCACCATCTGAAGTAGCCAGTTTCATTGATCAAAGGTTCAGAATCAACAACTCAATTCCCTAGACAATGCTGATGGTATCACAGGATTAACAAGACTCAACAGATTCATGGCCATACAATGTATATGGACAGAGCTCAAACAAACCTATACAAATGGAATTGTAGTAAAAGCAGGTAGCATTGTTCTGTATAAGTAAGACCAATATACATATGTTAGACCTCTATCTTATACAAAGAACTAACAAGTCACATACACATTTCACAGTTACATCAAAGCTTCCTACACCAAACAGGTTTGAAGGCCACATGAATGTTCATAGCTATTCGTATGTAAAATGCAGAATGGAGAATAAAAGAAAATACAAAACGGAGGATGAAGGACAAAATGGAGGGCTACAAATAGCCAATTATATTTGCACCACAATGCAATATTCCTAGATTTGTCATAATCCTCTTCATCAATACTTATGTATTTACCACATCCCTTATGAGGAAGAAGAGAAATGACAGCCCAATGACCGCAGGGGTCCTACATATAACAAAGGATTATGGGCCACATTTGTCTCCTTCCTTGATTATCTTTATTCAATGTCTGACATGAACCCAAATTAGCTTTTCTTGAAGTTTCACTGAGACCGTAGTGGTTAACAGCACTTGAAAGGATTCTTTGCATTTTGATCTGGAAACATGGAGAATACACATTTATGAGTGACAGATGATATAACTCCTGATATAAGGCACTCACTTGGGAGGTAAGGCCCTCCTTTTTGGCCTGGAATAAGCGTAGGCCTATTACAGCAGCATTACCAAACAAAACCTTCATAGGGACTCAACTTAGTCATATATTTAGGCGTGGTTCTAACCAAGTAGATGACTTATAAAATGTTTACCTTTTTTATTACTTATTACTTCTGGTGTACCCAAATATTCAAAATTACTTTCATAAAACATATTCTTAGGTCATATTTTTGGCGTGTTAAAAATTATTTTTATTTATATTTTATTTCTCAAGCCACGCCTCCAAATAACATGAAAAGAGGTCTATGCAAACCAACAACTCCAAACACCTACCTGTGGTAGCTGTATGCTATCATTCTGCAGTCACTGATACAGATAGTCTGGCTCGCACCGAGAAGGTACCTTGACCAATTGGCCTGGATTGTAACGGGCGCATATTATGCATCCCTGTACAAACCCTATTGCAGCAGTGTTGAACCCTGGGGTAAGCCAAGCAGAAGACACCATATCACACATTACCTCCTTGGATGAATGGGTTAGCTCAGGGATCAGGTGTGACATCATGGAGTACAGCGTGCAGGGGAGGCACAGGCTTTTACCTTTCTGCCAGACCCCAGTAGCATTCCGCTCGCTTTTTCACTCCTCCTTTTTCTTCTTTTGAGGCCTGTTCCTGTAATTCAAGCAACAGAGAAATATCTACACCTGTTTCAGGTGCAAGCAGGTTACCAGCCGTTACCTCATTCAAGGGAAGTCAGGCTGCTGCGGTGCCTGCTCTCTGGTTCCTTCCAGCCTCAGTGGTTGTCTCTGTGGCATAAGCCTGGACTCTGATGATAAGTCACCTGTGCGGAAAGAGCTAAAACCTGTAGAACAAAAACACTGCTTCTGCATTCTGGATTGGCTTACTCAAGGATCCCATGAAACTTCCACTGTGCCATAAAGGATGTGAAATCGTGTACGATTCCCAATGTGTACCTTAAGTCGGTGCAGACACAAACAGTCTTACCTGCAGCCAGCTTACATATTTCAGTGAGCGCCATCACCTCTATTTCCTGAGTAACTGAGTGTCTCAGGAGGGAAAGAGTGGTTTTTGTACTATTACCTCATTCTGTCGGTTACCACTGCATAGCTTTTTTTACTTGTCCATTTCACCGATATTTGGAACCATCTATGGGTAAGACTCAAGATTTACATTAATCATGGCAGTTACAACATTATTGTTAGGACACCCAGTTTCTCTTTTCATTAATCTTCCGACAATCATGTGCTTGCTATTAAATGTCATGGTCTGCACCTGTTGCCCCTCCTCTCAACCTTCTGAATTCAGTAAAAGACATGAAATGGCATTTTTGGAACTATACCCCTCTTGATTGCGATATGTGAGGGTGCTAGCAGGGCAGTCTCATACATAGCTAGTCTGGAAGCTGAAAGATGTTTAATTTGCACTCTATACAGTATTTTATGACCCCTTGAGGAAGCATGATATTAAGGGGCCCCACATCATTTCTGGTACCTGTACGAAAACATACTGTAAACAGGAGAGGAAATATTGTTATTACAATCTGCAACCATAACAACTGCACAAATGATGGTTAACTACTGGTTTACTAAGGGACTCGTATCCCTGATACCATTCGGGATAAAACTCAATTACTGGCATCAAAAATGTACTTATTTTTCAAATGTAACTATTTTCATGTAAAATACTGTTGTTAACTGAAAATGAGATACACTCTAAAATAGAACTTTTGTTATTAATTTGACTAAAATACTTATCAGATGTCTCAAGTACACGATTTCCTCATTTTAGTATCTTAATTGAATAATATTCAAATTAACACGACTCAATATTTTTAAATTCTCCACATACTCAAAGAACCTATATATATATATATATATATATATATATATATATATATATATAAATATACTGTGGTAACCCTGGACTATTATCTCACACAACTACCCTCAGGAATAAAATTAGATGCCCCTCCTTTGGTCACCTACATTTGTTCAAGTGAGAGACTTACATGGAGTCTAAGAGTGACCTCCCCTCTATACATTACCACAATATACATATATATACCAACAGACACACTTCTCTCCTAGGCTGATCTGTGTTGAGGGTGGAGCAAAAACCTCTTCCTATTGTTCTTACTTTCCATCTCCTTACATCACCTAGCTCCACCCCCTGTGGCCTGGCTCAGCGTTTGGTCTTTCTTGCCTCATTTCATTTCTAGCCTCCGAACAGTATATACCATATAACACAATCTAACTCTCATACGGGCCCTTCATTTATTTACACACAAATTCACACTCACTGGGGTTTTTAATTCACTCATATATACAGACTGCTAAGTATCTCATGTGAAGTAGAAACTGGGATTGTATTTACTGTTCATAGGACTTTCCATATTGAACAAAGTATATATATAAGAAAAACTCTTATGGACCGCGGTTTTTACATATTTTGTTCAGAATAGGCTATCCAATGACAAACACAATACAACTTATGCCCATTTCCACCCACATACTTATATTCACCACTCCAGATAGCAGCCATTATCACCGTTCATTGTTAAACCTTCTACCTTTCCTTAACTCATTGACTTGCTTTTTCCTTTCCCATTTTTGTGTGTCCAGTTATGTTTACAAACATCATCTCACTGAATTTGCTTGCGAGTCATATTTACGATTTTTCCCACAACTCACGACACAGGTCTGGCTTACCACTAATAAGCACTTACAATTTCACCCCTGCCCATCTTGTCGTAATTGGAAAAATCCTTAATTAATTGAGATTCTCTACTCCTGCACCTCATGGCACAGATCTGTACTTTTGGCACCACATTGTGGAACCTCAACAGCCCGTTTGGCCTGCCATAATCGGAGCAGAATCTCTGGCTAGCCCACATCTCTACTCCAAGCCCAAATTCCCTTGAGTTGAGGTATGCAGACATGGCAGATGCAAGCACTCCATGTGCACCCCTCCCCCCACATAACAAAGGGAGACCTCTTCAGCCACATGTTGAACAATGGAAAATCACCGCATGGACACTGTCAGCAACTTTTCTCACTACTATAACCTTCAGCTAAAATTGCTTATATCAACTTTCCTTTTTGCTTTCTTTTAACAAGTTATACTACACATTCTTTGTTCCTTATTAACCTGCACAGTCTGCTCACACCATTCACTTCTACAGAGAATATATATAAACCCCCATAGCTCACACCTTCTTTCACTCAGGACATTTTCTTCACAGACAACATAAAAACAACACAGTATATCTATTTCATAGTTCTTTAGATACAGACTTATCATATTTCAACTCACCCGGCCTGGGGCGGATCATAGCAGAGAGGGAGAGATGGGACAGGTACAAGAATAACTTATTACCTTGTTTGAGCTCATTATCTGTCCGTCTCTGCTTCGAAGTCCCCTTGTGTCCGGATAACGATGAAATATCTTCATATCTCTGTATCTTCATTATCTCAGCAGTGCCTCCAAATTTGTTAGCGCAAAATTCGCTATCTTAGATATACTGTGCGTTTCCAAATTAAGATAATATGTGCAGGCCTGGAGAGCCTTTCAAAGAAACACACGGCTACATCATGTGCCCCAAAAAGCAAACTCTGTCTTTATTCAGCGCGCGTAAACTTAAATAATCTTAACACAGGAAATGAAGTAATTTACAGTTACAGTATTTAGGGAGCCGATTGGTTATTCTCAGAGGGAGGTATTTGTGAGGTAGCTTGTGATCTCATCCATCTGGGAGGAACTTCAGTGAGCACGCTCAGTTCATTCTTGAATTTAGCTTCATGAGAGAAACATCCTGTATCTCCTCTCTGTTTGCCAAGGACAGAGACATTCCTAAGCCATGTGCTTTCTGCCAGTTAGAACCGGTTTTTCCAGTTCTTGAGCACACGGCACTAGCTGTGGAGGTGGGGGGGAGGTGATGTTCCCTTCTCCCAGAAGTTCAGACCATTATAGAAAATACATTATATTCACAGTTGATAACAGAAAATATATACAAAATGGTGAACATATAGGATATCTCCCACAGTACTCACCACACGTAGCGCACAGCGCATAAATCTCAGGTAGGTACTCACCACACGTAGCGCACAGCGCATTAATCTCAGGTAGGTACTCACCACACAGCACATTAATCTCAGGTAGGTACTCACCACACAGCAGCACACAGCACATTAATCTCAGGTAGGTACTCACCACACAGCAGCACACAGCACATTAATCTCAGGTAGGTACTCACCACACAGCAGCACACAGCACATTAATCTCAGGTAGGTACTCACCACGTTGAAAGTAGTATAAAAGGCTCCAACCATCAGCTTCCTCTGTAGGCTCGGAATTCGCGGGCAAATTCAAGTACCGGTGACGTCACCGGTCACGTGAGGCGCGGGCACAGCTCTCATCGTGCACGGCAGCTGAACTGTACTGCTCGTGCACAATGGGAGGTCACATGGTGCCGATTCCAGCCACCTCATTGGCTGGAATCGGCAGCAGGAATAACCGCAGTGTAAACTACTAATATGCAGCCGCGCGAGACAACGGCACGACTGCGCACGCGCGAGACAGCGGCGCGACTGCGCACGCGCGAGACAGCGGCACACGACTGCGCATGCGCGAGTCTGCGGCGCGCTCGCGCTCGCCTGGGAGCACGTTACACGTGCACACTCTCTGCCAATAGAAATGTATCCCTGACACTGTTGTCAGGCAGAATACATTTCTATTAGCCAATGGAAATGCAAGCTTCTGCTGCCTCTCGGCCAATAGAAATGTATCCCTGACACTGTTGTCAGGCAGAATATATTTCTATTAGCCAATGGAAATGCAAGCTTCTGCATATAAGCATATATATATTTTATTTATATAAATATATATATATAAATAAAAGTATATATATAAAAAAGCATATATGTGTGTGCATATATAAATATATGCATATATATATATGTGTGTGTGCATATATATATATAAATATATATATATATGCATATATATATGCATATGCATAAATATATATACACATATATATATGCATATATACATATATATATATATATATATATATATGCATATATATGCATATATACATATATATATATGCATATATATATATATATATGCATATAAATGTGTGTATATATATATGTATATATGTGTATATATATATATATATGTATATATATATATATTTATATGCATATGCATATATATATGCATATATATATATATATGCACACACATATATGCTTTTTTATATATATATATATATATAAAAATAAAAGTATATATATAAAAAGCATATATGCATATATATATATATATATATATATGCATATATATGCTATCTGTATCTGTCTATCCGTCTGTATTTATCCGTCTATATTTATCCGTCTATCCGTCTGTATTTATCCGTCTACATTTATCCGTCTGCGTCTGCCCGTCTATCCATCCGCGTCTATTCATCTATATGTTTATGTGTATATACACACATATATCTATCTAGCTTTATTTGTCTGTGTGTGTGTATATGGCGGTTTCAGGCGAATGTAATTTTCTTCCCTTATGCGGCCATGATTGTCACGGCCGTATATTGGGACAAAACTAAGCCTATGATTACTGTGGTTTCTCTCTCGTTAATACTTGACTGAGAAAATATAGGACCTCCCCTATGAATACTATGTGCGTGAAAGATCAGGCGGCCGCCATATTCCCACCATTTATTTTGTTTCTTACAGTTGCTCCTACAGCGGTGTGTGTGTGTGTGTGTGTGTGTTGGTTTGTATGTATGTATGTATGTGTATATATTTTACACACATACACACATCGCAATGCATTGTTCTTACAAGGCGCACTGCACTGGCAGACACACTCGCATATTTGCCATGCGAGATATTGGTTTGAGTTTCTCGGGCTGATATAGTGCTCACTTGTGTAAAATCAGCCACAGAGAATGAATTTAACATCACCAAAGACATAAAGCTATACATTGCCCTCTATTGTCAGCATGCTGTTATCCTGACCCCCAAGTGTCAATGCATAATGCATCCCAAGTGGCAGCGTGCCCACCCATATCACGTCTTGTATCCAAGCTAGAGGCGATACAACAGGGTCCTAGAACGTCCATGCCCATCCGTTTCGCATTTTGAATCCAAGCTAGAGGTAGTACAACAGGGTACTAGAATCTCCATGTCCACCCGTATCACATCTTGTATCCAAGCTAGAGGTGGTACAACGGGATACTAGAGCCTCCATGCCTGCCTGTATCACATCTTGTATCGAAGCTAGAGTTGGTACAACGGGATACTAGAGCCACCATGCCCGCCTGTATCACATCTTGTATCCAAGCTAGAGGTAGTAAACAGGGTACTAGAGTATCCATGCCCGCCCATATCACATCTTGTATCCAAGCTAGAGGTGGCCCAACAGGGTACTAGAGCCTCCATGCTCCCCGTATCACATCTTGTATCTAAGCTACAGGTGGTACAACAGGGTACTAGAGACTCCATGCCTCCCCATATCACATCTTGTATTCAAGCTAGAGGCGGTACAACGGGGTCCTAGAGCCTCCATGCTCCCTGTATCACATCTTGTATCTAAGCTACAGGTGGTAGAACAGGATACTAGAGCCTCCATGCCCCCCGTATCACATCTTGTATCTAAGCTAGAGGTGGTACAACAGGGTACTAGAGCCTGCATGCCCCCTGTATCACATCTTGTATCCAAGCTAGAGGCGGTACAACAGGACATACATATATACATACAATAAGACCAGCTTTACACAGATGTAAGTGCAGTTGCGCACACTTTTGTGCACTTTTTTGTCTCTCTGAGGGCAGCCGCACATGGGTGTAATCGTGGAACGTACATGTCCTATGCAGTGTGTAGATATATTACTATACATATTATATGTGTGTGTGTGTATGTATGTGTGTGTATATATATATATATATATATATATATATATATATATATATATACATACACACACACACATACATACATATATCTATACACACACATCTTGATACATATACGCATAGATAAATGTATATATACATACACTCATACAATACATTGCATGGGGAATATTCCTGTTTTTACCATGTGGAGTGATTTTTATGAGTGACTGCTATGAGTGACTGCTATGAGTGACTACAGTGAGTGGCTACTGTGAGATTGCAGGGAAGATCTGGAGGCCCTTGGGAAACTCTGGGTGTTCAGAGACCCAGGGAGAAACACTAGCAGATTTTGGTAGACTGCAGGCAGGACTATTCACTGCACTGGATGGGCGGAAGTAGCTTTGTGAGGGCGGAAGTGGTCAGCACAGCAAGGGGTGCTGGGAGATGACCTCCTAGCAGGAGGGGCTGAAGATGTAAACAGAGCATGGAGGTGAAAAATGGAGCCTAGGTAAGTACTACTTCTGAAAAAAACGTTTTATATGTGTTATTTACCACAGGTTGTGCCAGCGGGGCAGATTTACTGGAGAAAAAAAATACAGATTGTAATGACAGAACCCCTTTAAATGAGCTGGCTGGGTGAGGTATTCTCCACCACGGTGACCGCACCGTTGCATACACCCACAGGTTTCTCCCTATCCCTTTACAGGTGCGGCCTCCAGACATCTGATGTCTTATGTGTGTGTCAGGTGGGTGATGCCTGACACTATGTATGTCAGCACAGTGGCTGACTCTCTATCCCCTTGGTGTGGTTAACGTGGACTAGCTATAGTTTGCTATCTGTATGCATGTGAGTTCTAGGTGGGGTTCCTGTTCTATGTGGTATGCATAGCCTTGTGTGTTGGTGTGAACAGCGAGTTGTTCTGTATGTCTGTGCAGGTGGCCAAACTTGAGGTGTGAACCGTCATGTTTTGTGTGCGAATGCAGCATCCGAGGAGCGGGCCCCAGCCTAGGAGACAATGGGATAGAGTTTGGGCCTTGTCATGGGGCTCTGCCATCTCCCCCTCGGAGGGTAACCAGGGACACATCCAAGGGGCCAAGGACAGACTATTAAATGGGGGTAACCCAACTGCGGTTTACCTTAGTCTTTTGTCACGTGTGACGCCACCTTTCCGTCCCCTGCGGTGAATACAAGAAGATGTAATAAAGAGTCCAATACACAGAGTTGACTTTTAATGGCTGAACCTGGAACGGTTGGTAAAGCCGTTTACTTGCAGAAGGATTTGAACAAACTTGAAACAGTGCGTAATAATTTACATAATGCCAGGGAGGAATCACGGGAGGACAGAGGGATTTCCCAGGCCTAGTTTCACTATCACTACTGGGTCCACTATGGGGGTCATTGTTATTACTGGGGTCACTATGGGATTACTATCACTACTGGGGCCACTATGGGGGTCTCTATCCCTAATGGGGTCACTATGAGGACCCTATTACTACTAGGGTCACTATTACTACTGTGGCCACTATGGGAGTCACTATTACTATACTGTCTTACAATTACAATAGGCCCTTTGAAGGCACCCATAAGGCTGATGTGGCCCTCGGTGAAAATAAGTTATTTGGCACAGGAGTTATTAAAAGTCCTTTTTACAAGGTACCAGAAAAACATATGTGGCTTGTTTCCTAAATCATTGCTATCTACCTGACATAGGTACCGTGTATACTCGAGTATAAGCCGAGTTTTTCAGCACTTTTTTTATGCTGAAAAAGCCCCTCACATCCATTCAGTAATGACTTCACTGAATGGCTGTGATTGGTTTATCAAGCGCCGGCTGTGATTGGCTGGCACTTGATCCGATCACAGCGCTTAATTACACAGTGCTGACAGCGGGAAAAATTCAAAGCTGAGCAGGGAGATTACAGCAGGGAGAATTCTCAAGCACAGCTTGCAGCACCATCGGGGAGACCATCGGGCCGGGAACACAGACGCCGGCTGGGAGGTGAGTATTGCGGGTTTCTTTCACCTAGTCTATACTCGAGTATAGCTCAGCTTATACTCGAGTCAATAAGTTTTACCAGTTTTTTTGTGGTAAAACTTATTGACTTGGCTTATACTTGGGTCAACTAGTACTCGAGTATATACGGTATATCATGCTGGAAATTGGTGATAGGTTCCCTTTAAAGAATCCCTTTAAAGAATCGAACATCAGCTTACTGTACCAAATATGGGTGGCAGTGCAGACAGTTTTCTTTATGCCGGAAGAGACTATTTTGCTTACTGTTCTCAGGAGCATAGCCTTAATAACTCCCTGGCATCTGGATCTCTGTACGGCTAATCTATACCTTGCAAACACCATGTAAATAAATTAGTGTGTATTTCTCACATTGAACGTGTTGGCAGCATGATATAGAGCAGGAGGAGCTGAGCAGATTGATATATACCTTTATGGGAAAAGATTAAGTGGAACTTAGAATATATTGATTGAAATATATACTCCATCTTGGATTAGAAGTCCAGAGGGCAGTCTCCAGCGGATTGTAAATCACTGGCTGAGACCGCCCCCTGGATTTAGAAACCTGACTTTAATCAATAAATTACTAGTTCTACTCAGTCTTTCCCCACCAAACTATATATCAATCTGCTCAGCTCCTCTGGCTGTATAACATGCTGCCCGTAGATAGGCTGGCAGGTGCAATGTGACAAATCCAGTTTCCATTGTACAACTGAAAATTCCCTAAATACTTTTGAAGAAATATATCAGAACTGGTGCAAAGGAAAAGTAGAGTTAGTGTTCATTTGTACCAATCAGGTCCCTGCTTTAATTTTCTGAAATGGGAGGTGGAATCTGATTGGTTGCCAGGTTCAACTACTCTACTTTTCCTTTGCACCATTTTTAATATATTTTTCCCCACTCTGAATTTTATTTCTTCTTATCTCTATTTCCAATCCGTGAATGGAAATAGATATTTGTAGACAGACATTAAGTCTCCTCTCAGCCTTCTTCTTTGCAAGCTATTAATTCAGTGCTACTTTGTATTACATGAGGTAGGCTGTTAGGTGGTGTGCCTGTCAACTTTTTCCAATGACAATCAGCAGAACAGTGAGTGCAGCTCTGGAGTATAATGCAGGATGTAACCCAGGATCAGTACAGGATAAGTAATGTATGTATACAGTGACTCCACCAGCAGAATAGTGAGTGCAGCTCTAGAGTATAATACAGGATGTAACTCAGGATCAGTACAGGATAAGTAATGTATGTACACAGTGACTCCACCAGCAGAACAGTGAGTGCAGCTCTGGAGTATAATGCAGGATGTAACCCAGGATCAGTACAAGATAAATATATGTACACAGTGACTCCACCAGCAGAACAGTGAGTGCAGCTCTGGAGTATAATGCAGGATGTAACTCAGGATCAGTACAGGATAAGTAATGTATGTACACAGTGACTCCACCAGCAGAATAGTGAGTACAGCTCTGGAGTATAATACAGGATGTGACTTGGGATCAGTACAGGATAAGTAATGTATGTACACAGTGACTCTACCAGCAGCAGAATAGTGAGTACAGCTCTGGAGTATAATACAGGATGTAACTCAGGATAAGTAATATATGTGCACAGTGACTCCACCAGCAGAATAGTGAGTGCAGC
This sequence comes from Eleutherodactylus coqui, assembly GCF_035609145.1. NCBI lineage: Eukaryota > Metazoa > Chordata > Amphibia > Anura > Eleutherodactylidae > Eleutherodactylus > Eleutherodactylus coqui. Next base: position 194,548,883 of record NC_089839.1, read on the forward strand.
TTTGGAGTATAATACAGGATGTGACTTGGGATCAGTACAGGATAAGTAATGTATGTACACAGTGACTCCACCAGCAGAATAGTGAGTACAGCTCTGGAGTATAATACAGGATGGAACTCAGGAGCAGTACAGGATAAGTAATGTATGTACACAGTGACTCCACCAGCAGAATAGTGAGTGCAGCTCTGGAGTATAATACAGGATGTGACTTGGGATCAGTACAGGATAAGTAATCTATGTACACAGTGACTCCACCAGCAGCAGAATAGTGAATGCAGCTGTACAGTATAATACAGGATGTAAAGGCCCATTTACATGCAAAGATGACTGTCAGAAACTGACAGTTTTGAGCGATTATTTTGCAATAGGTACTAATGGGCTAATCAGACCATTAGTAGCTAACTAGCTTCATTTGCATGTATTTAGAGAACAGCAGGTGGCCTGTTTTCTAAATACACCGCTTTTGTTCTTCCACAGGCTGCTAGCTGCATACAATGCTATCAGCACTGGCCATGGAGAACACAGCATGCTGTCCCTCTTATCAGGAACAATGGATTTCATGCTGACCTGAAGTCAGCGATGGACGAAGAGTGCATGGTAAGTGCACGACGGGCACACATTTACACGCAACATCTATCGCTCAAAAGCCGTTGTTTGGACGAATTGGGAGCGATAATCGTTGCGTGTAAATCAACCTTAACTCAGGATCAGTACAGTATAAGTAATGTATATTGGGCTTCGTGTGGCGCAGAGTGTTAAGGCAGCAGTATGCAGTCCTAGGCTCTTACTCATGACCTGAAGGTTGTGAGTTCAGGTAGCCGGCTCAAGGTTGAATCTGCCTTCCATCCTTCCGAAGTCGGTAAAATGAGTACCCAGCTTGCTGGGGGGAGGGGTCATAAATAAATTATCTGTAATTGCTGTGGAATAAGTTGGCGCTATACAAATAACAAGCCCCTGTATGTACACAGTGACTCCACCACCAGCAGCATAGTGAGTGCAACTCTGGAGTACAATACAGGATGTAACTCAGGATCAGTACAGGATAAGTAATGTATGTACACAGTGACTCCACCAGCAGAATTGTGAGTGCAGCTCTGGAGCGTGATGCAGGATGTAACTCATTATTATTTGGAAATATATTCTTGATTTATCCACCAGGTGGCAGCAACACATTTCTCTTGCTCCAGCATTGAAATGATTCACATGAATCCAATCATTCAGCAACTATCTCCATAAAGTTCTAATGGTTTTCTTTAATGATTTTCTCTTTAATGTTCATCCGCCTCAGTCATGTCACATTTACCAACGAAAATTCAAGGGCAGGAGCATATTAAACTGTAACTGGTAGAACCTGTCCCGGAGATTTGGGGAGGCAGAGTCCGCGTCAGGACAAGCCTCAGGAGATCTCAGTGTGTTGCAGGCGAGCATTTGTAGCAGTCACAGGGCAGAAGGTTAAATTAGAAGCCAGAAAAAATAATATATATTCTATAAACCCAGCAGGAGCCGGGTGTCTGTGGCTTCCTGATAGGGAAAAAGAGGATTATATGAAAGGACGTAGGGAAAGAAGGAAGGCGGCTGCGAAAACCACAAGAGGCAAGATTGAGGACATCAAAGAATTAATACATGAGCTCCCAAGCTAAAAGCATAAAGCGCCGTCATACAGGAACATTGGATAATTGGCAACATTTGCCTTCCATATACCAGAACGGTTCTCAGGAAATATATATATATATATATATATATATATAACAGATTCTCTGTTCAAAAGATATGCACATGAATCTAAACATTTTATTAGCTACGGGAGAAATATTACATTTGTCCACTGGGTGGCACCATGTAAGCAAATCTTTTGAATCTCTATTTTGCATTGCAGAAGTATTTAACCCCATAAAGAATAAGTAGATTTATTACGTTTAGGCCTCATTCACACAAGCATTGCGATTTTCGGCTGGCCAGACCGCTGCCGAAAATTGCATGAACGAGAAAAAGCCGTGACCAAGTCGCGTCTAAATCTCATGTTTTCTCTCCAATTCACATGGCCTGGGGTGGCGTTTATACGCCGCAGCCCAGAATTCCTTCAGTCAGGAGAAATCTTCACAAATCCTTTCACTGCCTCAATAGAGTCAGCTGACATAGTTAAACAGCGCTAAACCCCCTACTTCTTCCTTTGCCAGCAGCTCCCATAGAAGCCAGCTGATCGCAGCCAAAAGACAGGGCAAGACCTATCTTTTCTGGCCGTATCAAAACATCGGCTGGCGTATTTGGCCACCGATGTCCTATTTTGGGGTGTCAATGGCAAAGATGTCTGGGGTAGACAATGGCAAACCACCCGGCAAAAACACCAATTTCACGCAGCATATTTGAACGCATGTGACAGTGTTTAACAGCGTTTTTTTAACGTAACCCATCATTGCGATGTGTGATGAGCTGTGTTAAAAAGCACTAAAATGTGCTAAAATAGAGCAGGAAAAGAACACACTTGGCAATAATTAAAGAATTCAGCCATTTCAATGGCTGGGAGCATCAGTGCGTATTTTTTTGTGCGCGCAAACAGTACAGTAAAAAATACAGTTGCGCGCGCAAATATCCAATTTTCAGGGCTTAAACAGACAGGTGCATACTCCAATATGCTTATTGCTGCAGAGCGTATTCGCGCATGAACCTGTTTGTTTGTTTTTTTGATAATTCAAACTGCTCCATTTATTTTTACGGCCATAAAAACAGGACAAAATCAGGCCTATGTGTTCAAGCCTTCATTCCGCAAAAACGCATGCAAATACACTTACTTTCATGTGAATCTGGACTAAGTAAATGAAAGCAGCATTTATAGAAATGAGACAAGACAAGAAAAAGCTACAAAGTAATATTCAGGCAAATCGGATTACTTTTTAGGGGTGTGAATAATTTTGCAAGGCGCTGTATTATGAACAGTGGCATTATTATGAAGCAATATAAAAGCATAATGTCAGAAAGTTAATATAGCTGGGGGAGCCGAAGAACAAATTCGGCATTACCGGGGCCCAGGAGCATCAACCTATGCCAACCTATGTCAGAAAGCTAGCCACACAGGCGCTGTAATGGCTGCCATTGTTGGCTGACCCCCCACTCTCAGCATCACACATTAGATAAGCTTTATCTGGTTCGCGGGATTGATCTGCCGAATTCAGGTATCTTAGTAAGGGTGTATTCACATGCAGCGAGTGATTTGAAGTTTTCCCTCTCCTGGCCCTGGTCTTGTGTATATCATTTCTCTCTTCCCTGTGGATGTTCTCCTTCCTCTCCCCCCTCCCCGCCATCATCTCGCTCAGTTACAGCACAAGAAAGCATTGCCGGTGATTGCATCGTAGACGCCAGCGCATGGTGTGAAACTTCTCATAGAGGAAAAGCTCGACTGCACTAATCTGATGTGACAGAGCTGCAGAGTGCCAGTGCCGATGCCTGCTGAAGTCCAGCGCTGCCTCCTGTCCAGTCCTTCTGCTGTGATAACAGAAGGGCATCAGGTCAGGTTTATATATGTACATCTGTACAGTCCAGTAAATACTTATAGATCCACCTTCTGATCACAAAAACACTTTTAGGTTCTTAAACTTTGAGCGTGCAGCCGAATCTGTAGGCAGCATATAATAGAGCAGGAGGAGCTGAGCAGATTGTTATATAGTTGTATGGAAGAAGATTCCACATAACTTGTCATTTATTGATATAAGTTTCTGTTCATTTAGAGCTTAGGAGTCCAGTGGGCGGTCCTATCAGTGATTGACAGATATTTCTCTATGCAAAGTCATAACACATACCTGCAGTCACTGATAGGTCTGCCCACTGGACTCCTAAAGTTCAAGGATAGAGGATAACTTGCTGATCGTTGGGAGTCTCACCGCAAAGACCCCTGCTGATCTTGAGTGAGAACGAGGATGCCGTGTTACCCGCCCTCCTCTATGCGGACTTACAGCACCCGCCCGCAGTGAGGAGGAGACTGAATGGAGTGCTGGTCACTCAAGAGCGTTGACTCTTCATTCAATGGGACGGCCGGAAGTAGCCAAACGGCAAGCGCTTGAGTATTTCTGTCAGCCCTATTGAAATTAATGAATCGCCGACTGCGCAGGCTCAGCCAGTGCTCCATTCATTCTGACATTACTGCAGGGGGAGAAGCGACCCCACAGTGACAGGCTGAGGGGGACATAGGACCCCCGTTCTCAAGATCTGTGGAGGTCTCACATCAGCGAGTTATTTGCTATTCTGTAGCTAGAGGATACCTTGTGATCTTGGTATAACTCCTTTAAGCAAAAGGATCTGAATCTGTCATGTAATCACAAGAATTTGGGCATTTATAGAAAAATAGATTGTTCAAAAATTTAAATAATCTTTAACATTATGTTAACCCTTTCGTGTAACCTGACATAAATAAACATCAGATGTGCGCAGAGGTAGTAAGGAACGGGCTTAGGAGTCGAGCATATATAGGGGTCAAAGAATAACTCCAATTTCCTGAGCAGACCCCCAACAACAAAATCACTGGCAGCTGTTCAGCTGTTCAGGCAGTCTAGGGCCTTGTGATGGCTCCCAAGTCTGCCATGTATTTCTGCCCGTTAAGCTGTACCTGTGGCAGGGCTTAATAGAATGCCTACAGAAATACTATATATATATATATATATATATATATATATATATATATATATATATATATATATATATATATATATATAGTAAGCAAAAAAGTTCAAGTCCTGTATGGGGTCTAAAAAGTGAAAAATAAATTAACTGAAGTTTTTTTTAACTTTTACAAAAAATGAAGAATTTTTTTTTTCAAAAAAACACACTTAAACAGTTAACTTCCAGAAATTCTTTTTTCTTATATCCTAAAATGGCAGTCGTCGTCTCCTTGAAGTAACATTACTGTGTTTTGACTAGACCGTCATAACTCAAATTACTGCTCTGTTATAGTAAAGTGTCCAACTAATTCCTGGCATTGGCTGTGGACCAGCGCTTCATTTCTACTGCAGTTCCTATTTCTGTTCTGCTCCGTTACAATTGAGAGGTTATTATAGGAGACAGAATACAAGATTATAATGATTTCTTCAGAGAGGTGAGTATATAGAAGAGGTGCCCTATACATACATTGACCACTGGATGTTACCATAAACTTTTTAATATTATCAGCAGTGATTAAACAGTGTCAGACTGAGTAGGGACACAACCATAGGCTAAGGAATTACAGTTGTCAATTTATTCATGTATTTTCAGGAGGAGTAACAGAGGAACAGTACAGCTAGATTCTCTTTAGATAGCAGTGATTGGACAGTGACAGACTGAGTGGGTATACAAACACTAACTAAGTGAATTGTAACAACCAGCTGTTGATTTATTCATATATGTTTCCAGGAGGAATAACAGAGGAACAGCACAGTTGGGTCTTCTTTAGAGAGCAGTGACTGGACAGTGACAGACTGAGTGGGTATATGACCAATAATTAAAGGAATGTTAACTAGTGTTGCTCGTTGCGATTGCCAGGGTGATAAAATTGGATTGATTTTTGCTAAATCGAATTGGAACATCCCGATCCGATTTTTAACGAAAGTTTCCAAAATATTGTCTCTCTGCTTTGAGTGGGAGGGACAAATGTGTTGGCTTGGTGCAGTTGCCTTGCAGTGCTGAAGTTCTAGGTTTTAATCTCATCTTGAAGGGGATTTGAGTCTGGGACCACACCGTGGGGATGCAGCAGTGCTAACCACTGAGATGCTACTGCTGCCGTCACCACTACTGCTCCAGAAAGACAAAATAGAGAAGCCAATTTTTACTCCTATTGATTTTAATGCAAGTCGAAATCAGGAGTCCCGATTCACAATTATTTTTTAAAATCAGGTCACTCACTTCCAACCCGATTATTTTAATAATCGTTCAACACTAAAGCCCATTTAGACACAACAATTATCGCTCAAAAAATGTTGCTCAAGCGACTTCTGAGCGATAATCGTTGTGTCATTTACAGTGCAAGATGATCGCTCAAGATGAGCAATCACCTTGCGCTGCCAGCAAAGGATGCAGAAGACAAGCGGGGTGTCCCCGCTGGTAATCGCGCTGTTGCCAATGATCCGGCGCACACTGACGTCAGTGTGCAGCCAGGACCTCCTCCCCGAGTCCCCTGCTCATTAGTTCCGCAGGAGAGGACCCGGGGAGGAAGCGTGCTGGGCTACACACTGACATCAGTGTGACCTGGGCTCAGGGCAAGCAGAGAGGGAGCGACGCTGACAGGAAGGAAGAGGTAAGTATATGGGTTGGGGAGCTGCTTATTACTGGGGGGGGGGCTGCTTATTTCTGGGGGGTGCTTATTTTTTGGGGGGGTGCTTATTATTGAGGGGTGGGGCTGCTTATTACTGAAGGGAGGGGGCTGCTTATTACTGGGGGGGGTTATTACTGGGGAGGGGGCTGGTTATTACTGGGGGGAGGCTGCTTATTTTGGGGGGGGCTGCTTATTACTGAGGTGTGTGGGTTGCCTATTACTGGGGGGGCTGGTTATTACTGGGAGGGGGAGGCTGCTTATTTCGGGGGGTGGGTGCTTATTACTGAGGGATGGCAGCTGCCTATTACTGGGGGGGAGAGGCTGCTTATTACTGGGGGGGGGGGGAGGCTGCTTATTACTGAGGGGGGAGAGGCTGCTTATTACTGAGGGGGGAGGCTGCTTATTACTGAGGGGGGAGGCTGCTTATTACTGGAGGGGGGGAGGCTGCTTATTACTGGAGGGGGGAGGCTGCTTATTACTGGAGGGGGGAGGCTGCTTATTACTGGGGGGGAGGCTGCTTATTATTATTACTGAGGTGGGGGCTTATTATTACTGAGGTGGGGGCTTATTGTTATTACTGAGGGGGGGCTTATTACTGAGGGGACGGGCTTATAATTATAACGTTGCTATGGGGGTTAATATTACTAATTGGGCCACTGTGGGGTCGTTATTTTTACTGGGGCCACTATCAGAGGCCCAACAACAGAACGTCCCGTGAGTAGGAGGAAGAGCCGCCTCTGTGCAAGCAGCAGCAGCCGCCGCGCCTGTACACCCGTTAGGACCTAGGTCAGTTTTCAAGGTAATCCTGCCGGGGAGGAGGGGGTAGATAAATTATATGCTGCCCTATGTGTATACTGCCCACTGCCCTATGTGTGTGCTGCTAGGCAGGGGGCAGGGGGATATATTATACTGCCCTATGTGTGTACTGCCAGGACATTCTAAATGTCATTAATAAGTATGCACTAAACTCCAAACACCTTCATAACCCCGCCCCATATAACCAAAGCCCCGCCCATGTCCCACCCCACCCTGCCGGGCCTTGTAAAAATGGTCTTGCTTGAAGCTGGTCCCTGGTGCCAAAAAGGTTCGGGACCACTGGCTTAAACGATGGTAGCAAACATTGATAAACAGTTCTTTACAGTGGTGAAGCAATGAGGATTCATGGGGTATTTGCACATGCACAGTCGCCGTTATCTGTAGGCACTCTCTCTCCCGGTAACTCTCTCTTCTATCAGTCACTCATTTGTTCCTCGCTCTTTGGCGGTTTCTCTCTCACTCTCCAGACACACATGGTGCTTGCGTGGCTTTTCCCATGTCTGGGCTCATGCATTTCTAGTGGCTATGGGTTTTTTTTTTGGAAAAGATAGGCCCAAACGGGAACAGCAGAGCACCTTTTGGCCTCCTTCATATGTCCCTCCTCTCACTAGCTCCAAATGGAACCCCCTGCACTATCTGGAGAGCTCTCTTCAACCCTCTGGAAGTCTTCTCTGGGCTCACACGTGACCACTGTTTTATATGACACAGGGGACAAAATGATACATTTTCCAGAGATTAATCAATTCATGCCTGCAAACATCCAACATACATAAATTTGACTCTTTCCACATGCAAAACAAACATAAAACATGAATTTAAGATGCTGGAGGGGACCCTGAATTCAAGCTTGACAAAAGGTCCGATTGGGGATCGAAATGTCGCTATTGTTTTACCATGGGAGAATAAAAGTTTGGTTCTGCTTTTTCTACACCCGTGAATGCTGCCGCATTTCCTCAATTTGTGATACTATAATACGGAGTTGGTCTGCTCCGTCTGTGGCTGCTGCATTGATTCAAAGGATCCAACCACAGGTTTGGTATTTTTTCTATGTGCTGCTGGAGCCTTTTTTTTATATATGGACTGCCACCGCGGTCTGCATAAATCCTGCGGGCAATTGTCTCTATGGTCTTCAAAGATGAAGGAAAAGTTCTGGTCACCGTATTCCATGATGTACGACCACAGGTGTTCTGGTAGACTGCACTTAACCTCATTGTTGTCCTGATGAATGAGGACCCATGGAGGGCACGGGTAAGGCACAAACCCTGGGTGGGTTCTGTAAAGTTGAATTGTCTTGTCTTTTTTCCTAGTAGAAGCAAAGTTGGCAGAGGTGTTTCTTTGCACCAATTTTCCAGCCAGCAGGTGCACAACAGCAGGCCGTTTCTTCACTGAAGCAACAACTTCCACAGGCATAGTGCTTATTAAGCGACCATATATTGGCTGGGTATTCACGCCGGCTGATATATGGCGTCCCTCTCTGCAAGGGGAAGAGGCTGGAAGAGTCGGGAGCAGTGCACTGAGCTCCCGCCCCCTCTCCGCCCCTTGGCACTATCAGCAATGGGAGGGAGGGGGCGGAGCTAAGTCGCACAACCTAGCTTCGCCCCCACCCCGACTCCTCTCATTGCAGAGACTGGGTGGAGAGGAGGCGGAGAGGGGGCAGGAGCTCAGTGCACTGCTCCCGGCTCTTCCAGCCTCCTCCCCCTGCAGAGAGGGATGCCGTATATCGTCCAGCGTGAATACCCGGTCGATATACGGTTGTCTGAGTAAGCCCATAGGATCAGGCAGTTTGCTGCATTCTTCTGTTCTCTTGTTTTCAGTCATTCCTTCTAGAGCTGCAGGTGAAGTAAATGGTAGCCAGTCCATCACCTCCTTCTCATCCCCAAAATAAAATTGGGGTTTGGGTGGCGGGTAGCCAGCAGGCACTCCCCTTAACTTTGTAGCAGCCACGACTCCAGTGGGGGTTCTCTCACTGGTCTCTGGGAAATTTCTGAAGATTCACTCACCAGCACGTCTGACTCCTCCCCTGGGCGGTTCCCAGAGCTCTCCTGATGTTGCTCTGCAGTGGGCGTGTCCCCCCTACTTTTTCTACAGCAATGGCGGGAATTTTGTGGCGGGAAATTTTAGCAGGCTTTTCTTTAGTAGATGAGGAAGAAGGCTGAGCGCCATCTGGAAAGTGCATATTTTTATTAGTGGTTATCAGTTTTCCATTCTATAGCGCATCTAGGGTACATATAATTTTGGTTTAAGGGAAGATTGCTTACTTTTCTTCTGCTTCTCGGAGGCAGGAGTATTTGGTCTCTGCATCTTGCAGATGGCAATACCTTGTCCTTTTTAATTCTTTAGGCTCAGTGGACCCGCAACCTTGTCCTTTTCCTCTTTTAAGGCTCAGAGGGTTGGAGGGATCTTGTCCCTGAATTTTGGAAGGCTCAGAGGGCTTAATGCTGGAGGCAAAATCCACTTTTCTTTTTCAGAGGCACGGAGGTCCAATCTCATCCGTGACAGTTAATGGTGGAGGAACTAATTCTTCTCCTGCAAATTTTCTTTCGGCGCAAAGGTATCATCCTGTTCGTGACCCCAAAGCTCCGCCCTGCAGCATCTGAGAAGCAGGCCCTCAGCCGAGGAGACAGCGGGGTAGAGAGATAACTTTGTCACGGGGCTCTACCATCTCCTCCCTAAGGGTAGCTCAGGACCCGACCTCGTTACCGACAGGAGATCAAAAATTATACACGCGATTTTGTAGCGTCAGTGATACTTTTTTCTTGTGAAAAATGTTGCATCGCGTCGTTGCTACCTGCAATTTTCTTGCACGTTTTTCTCATAAGAAAGCTAATAGGAGTTTCTAATGTTAAAAGTGTATTGCATAGCACGAAAGTACGTGCAATGCGATGCGATAAACAGGAAGGGTCCATAGGGAAACATGGACTATAAAACATCACAAATCGCAGCAATATTCAGCATACCGGGGTTTTCTTTTCTAGCAATATACCGGTAGCATCAGTGAAAATATAGCTAATGTGAAGGAACCATGGGCTTCACATACATGTGTAGCCTGTGTGAAAGCAGCCTAAGTGGGAGATTTTGGACGAAAATAGGACATGATGATGTAATTTGTTTTCATGCACACAGGTGAAGATAAAAAATGCATATCTCAATCCAGCATTTTCATTTCATGGGTCTGTGTGCTGTCTATATTCAGTCAGGCAAAAAATACGGACAGAATAAGGACAGAAAATGTGCCCATGTGGGGCCATACAGCTGATTTCCAGGACTGTTGGTAACTATAGTATGCCCATCATCTCAAACATTTACCGAATATGCCACCTCTGGGTGGAAGTTTGCAGGACCTCAGAGAGGTGGCGCTCGGTATGCCACCCAGACGGTAATTAAGGCAAGTATTTTTTAGCAATCATATTAACTCTTTTCAATCCAATTTTGGATTCAGGGTTTCCTAAAAGGCTTTCTCTTTTTGCTGTTATACAACGATGCCATCTGCTGGCTAAAGCCAGTGTATGTGCGCCAGAGAGGCTCCAACAGCAGAGTCGCTGGCAATAGATGGTAAGAATACCCTGTCAGACGTCTTCTGACATTGGAGCTGTACAAGCTTCAATCAGAATGTAGGAAGTCGTCAGACAGTGGATTGGAAAGGGTTAATGGTTGGTGAAAAATAATTGCCGGCTCCGAGCGGACTGGGCAACATTTAACTAGGTCTGTAACTCCGGTTGGGCGGCTGGCGCTACTTTGATTAGTCTGTGGCCCCTGACCTCTGCCCCTGGGCGTCTGCATTCCTACACATAGATGCCATCTTGTATGCAGTACATATACTGGGAGAGGGGGTCATATACTGATTACAGCAGCAGCGAGGGCAAAGCCAGAGCTACAGACCGAGTGAGTTAAATGCTTGATGTTCTGGGGTTTCTGCCTAGCTGGAGGTCCAGTAAAGGGGTCACTGTTACTACTGGTGCCACTAACAAGGGTCACTATTATTACTGGGGCCATTAACAAGGGTCACTATTACTACTGGAACCACTAACAGGGTCACTATTACTACTAGGGACCAATATAGGGGCTACTATTCATACTGGGGCCACTAACAGGGGTCACTATTACTACCGGGGACACTATTACTACTGGAACCACTAACAGGGTCACTATTACTACTCGGGCTACTATGGGGGACACTATTACTATAGGGACACTATTGTGAGTACTATTACTACTGCGATCATTCTGGGAGTCACTATTACTACAGAGATCACTATGGGGGTCCCTATTATTATTGGGGCCCTTAACAGGGCCACTATTACTACTGGGGCCACTATTAATAGTAGGACCACTAAGGGGGCCACTATGACTTTTAAGGCCACTTTGGGAGTTACTATTAGTACTGTGACCACTAGTGGGGGGGTCACTGTTACTACTGGGGCTCCTAATGGGGTCACTATTACTATTGGAGCCACTAATAAGGTCAATATTACTACTAGGATCACTAACGGGGTCGCTATTACAATTTGAGCCACTAAGGGGTCATTTACTACTGTGGCCACTAGAGGGTCACTATTACTACTGGGGCTACTAAGGGGGACACTATTACTATGGGGACACTATTGTGGGTACTATTACTACTGCGATCATTCTGGGAGTCACTATTACTACAGGGATCACTATGGGGGTCCCTATTATTATTGGGGCCCTTAACAGGGCCACTATTACTACTGGGGCCACTATTAATAGTAGGACCACTAAGGGGGCCAATAGTAGGACCACTAAGGGTGCCACTATTACTTTTAAGGCCACTTTGGGAGTTACTATTAGTACTGTGACCACTAGGGGGGGTCACTGTTACTACTGGGGCTCCTAATGGGGTCACTATTACTATTGGAGCCACTAATAAGGTCAATATCACTACCGTGTCAGTATCACTACTAGGATCACTAACGGGGTCGCTATTACTATTTGAGCCACTAAGGGGGTCATTTACTACTGTGGCCACTACAGGGTCACTATTACTCTGTCACTTCAGACAAATCTCAATGCTTCAGATATGTGTTGGGTATCTTGTGTATTATAGCTTTTAATGCTTGTAAAATGATTATTTTTTGCGGGGTGGGGTTTGGAATTGTGGGCCATTGCACAGTTCGCTTCAGTCAGCATAATGGCTTGGGCCCTTCATTGGCTGCCAGAACCAGCAAGAAGCTGAATGTCGAGCTAGCTGTGCACATCCATGGTTCTTTTTATTCACTGTTATCAGTTGCAGAAGCAGCCAAGCGCACTAGCTCAACCGTTTCCGTAACTCCCATAGAACAGAAGGGACAGAGTTATACGCGCCGTTACTTATCTCTTCATTCTTTGTCTGGATTTGGAGGCTAGTGGTCACCTCATGGTTGTTGGGGGGGCTTGTTTAACTTTATGGCGAGTTTCCCTTTAAAAGTTTACCAGACAGATGCAAACCAAAATGCTAATGGCAGATAAAATCTGTATCAGGACGAGAGCGTTCTACGCCTGCACCCGCTGCGTCTCATGTATAATAATGAATGTCTGCAAGACACCAGATCCTGCTGATACGTAAAACGAGCCCATCGCTGGTAATTTCTCCAGTTCCGGACGCACAGTCACCTTTACTGAAGGGTCACATTCTTTAAACTCCTTCCAATTACCTGACAGAAAACAATCTCAGTATCTCAGTGTGTTTTGCGGATTAACGGTGATGGACGCACAACTTCCCGCAGGCACAAATAATCAAGTTTAGTAAATGCAGCTATTGAAAACTGAAAGTGACACAAGGTCTATTATATTATCATTGCTAGGAAGACCAGGAGAGCGGCATATAAGGAAAGAGGAGCCCAGGAGTCCACCAAACCTGCTGCCATATACCACCTAAATACATTATAGAATATCACTGTCACACCAATGCAGCATCACGTAGGGTGACCCCGGACATATGGCATACGCTGAGGAGCTGGGAGGGCAAGATGCTGGCTTGTCACGGTGGCACTTACCACACTCCCTCCCAGAGGGACGCACACAGCCAAGGCCGTGGTAGCCCTGGGCCTCTTCCGGATACCCCTAGGATAGGGATGCCCCATAAACAGTAGAACAGGTGTGGAGTTTGTCACAGGTGACACGACCGTTCCAGTGCCCCCCCCCCCCCCCCTTCCCCGGCATGCACATCGGCTGGGAAATGACTTTACTTGAATATACACTCCAATGATGCAAGGCAAAAATAGACAGTATTCCAAGTGCAGGTAGAATTGGAAATATATTTAGACAAACTTGAAGATGAGTACCTCCACACAGCGATCCCAGACTTCAGGATGCCTGTGTGTGGGACAAGTGTAGACGCGTACCTCCACCTAGCAGTCCAAGACTTCAGGACACTTGGGTGTGAACAATTGAGAAGAAGAGTACCTCTGCACTTGGCCTTGTGTACGAAAGACTTAGGACTGTCTTACGCTCTCTCTCTCTCTGGGGTGGGCTCACTTACTGTTCATGCTGATCCTGGCGCTCAGGAAATTTCTCTTCCTCCTCCATCTTCAACATATGAGGGCTGAAGGTGTCCCCATGTGCCTCTGTGCTTTGCTCTTTCAGATGAAACTCTGCATTTAACCCAAGATGGAACTCTGAACTCCTTTCCCGCTCTCAAGCACTCACATTTATAGCCTCACTCATACCACGTGACAGGACATAAATTGATACATTTACAGACAACCAGCTCGCGCTTTGCAGACATTAGCCTTTCATTTGTTGCAGCTGTCCAATACACATAACAGAATGACAAGACAGATTTGCACAAAGCATCTACATAAGACATACATGTATGACATTATGGAGGGGGCCAGGAAAGCATGTACTGGGCCACTACACGAACTTCTTAGAATGCAGTAAAATCTGTATATGCAATGAATGGCCACTTTATGGCCACTCGTTCTGCAGGAACAGGAAACTTCTTGTAGTTGCTGCAAATTAAATGAAGGTGCCGAAATGTTCTGACCAGCTGACAGGAAGGTGTCATCGATTCATGCTGCTTGTGCCAAATTCTGACCTCCCATCAGCACGGTGCAGCAGAAATCTGGATTCATTTGACCAGGCGATGTTTTCCCACTGCTCAGTGATACAATTTGTGCGCTCTTTTGCCTCCTAGAGTCTCGCCTTTTTTCTTTCTTTTACAGATGGCACAGAAACTGGTTGTGAGCTGTTATAGCTCATCCATGCTAAGGAAGGGCAAGTTGTATCTTTAAACCTGTTACTTGGAGCATCAGTGTTGTATTCTGCTGCAGTGTGCTTGACTGTGCACTGCCTGTTTATCAGAACAATTCCTGACATCCTCCTCTGACCCCTTTTGATGACAAGTTGTTCGCTGCACAAGATCCCCTTTTGCTGGATGTTTTTCCTCAATCATACATAGCACGTAGAAGTCTATGGAAGGTGTGCAAATACGCAGAGACTAGGGTGAAACACTGCGTAAAACATAAAAACAAAAGACAGCTAGACCTTATTAGTCTTTAACAGAAAGGGAATGTCAGACGCGTGTGTGAACTGGCCCTGCATGTGCAGATATTACAGTAATATGCACAGACATGTGGACAAACAGGCTAAGGGCCCACTTATACGGCCGTAGGCATTCTACGTGCGCCCGCTGGTGCCGTAAAAAAGCCTGAACGGCAAAGGGACCGGCGCATATGGGCCGAGGCCACAATGCTGTGGGGCCTGGGGAGATATTCCCCCTTCCCTCCCTCTCGCCGACTCACCTCCTCTCTCCTCCCCTCTGGCTTTTTGCAATAGGAGGGGCGGAGCTAGACTTCCAGCCCTTTAACTGCAGCCAGCAATGGGAGGGGGCGGGGCTTAGCCACGCCCCCTCCCATTGGAAACAGCAGCAAGGGGCAAAGGAGAGAAGGGGAAGGGAGTTTAGCAGTCATGCTGCTAAACTCCCTCCCACCTCCCTTTTCTGGCAGCTGTCATTGGCTCCCATAGGAATCTATGCAGCTCCCGGTGTGAGAGGGCCCAGTCAGGCGGTTTTACGCCGCGGAAATACGCCCCTGTGCACTGATGCATTGTAAGCCAATGCATCATAGGAGCAGTGTATATTGGCGGGGTGTGAAAACCCGGCCGACATACGCCTGTGTGAATTAGCCCTGATTATGTAGCTCTTCAAACATCGATCATGCACAAATACATTGTGCTGTGGTGAGCGTGTTTGCACAAATACTTGTCTGAAGGAGCACTTACGCTCCATGGGATCATGCAAATACGTATGATTCATGTGCATTCATTGCGAAGGCAGGAGAAATCTATGAGACCTTTTTGAGGGGTCTTTTTTGGACACGTGAAAAAGGCACAAAAGAACTGCAAGAAGGACCAAATACACAGTTAAAACGTACAGTGAAAACGCTGTGCATTTCATGGACCGATACTGCATAAGCCCAAATATATGCCGGATTAATGGATTTAGAGTCTCCTGAGGAGGGTCCTCCAATGCACCCCAGCCCTAACTTGATCATGAGTTCCAACTACAAACGGCCCAGGAAATCGAGCCCTTAGGGTTTCCACAGTCAAGCGTGTGAGCAAATATGCTCATCGCAACGGAGCGTATTTGCGCATGAACAAGGTTTTGAGAGGGCAGTGCTTGGGCTGATACGCACGTGTCAGTGCACAGTAATGTAATCACGCGTGCGTGATCCTCCCTTTCCATGGAATAGAATGGCTATTAAAGCCTAATAAGGGGCAGCTGTTTCTCTTCCCTGCATTTTCCGCAATGTCACACTCTCCCCCTTGATTTTTTTAACCTGCCATAGACTTTTACGGCGAGAAACATGCTCATGAGAACGAGTTTCACACTTGTAAAGCCTGCGCAAACACGTTCATCTGTATTTTTTTTTTATTATTTTGTTTTTTTCTTCCCGCTTGAAAAATAAAAACAATCAAAACTTTTTTATTTTGCCATCAACAAAGCCATCTGACAGAATGTTTTTTGTGGTATGAGTTGTATGATTCAGATAATATACTTAGAAACGTAAAATGATTTCTAGGGGGGATGAAATGGAGAGAAAAAACTCAATTTCGCCATTGTTTTGTATGTACATACTGCAGCAAAAATTACATTTTTTAAAGATTTTTTTTGTTCTACTGCTTTTAAAGAATAAAATATTGTTACTTTCGTTACATTGCTTTCTGTCACCATAACTTTTTAATTTTTTTGTTGGTGTTATGGGAAGGTTTTTTGTGGGACAACCTGTAGTTTCTATTGACACCATTTTGGAGCACATATGACTTTTTGATCACTTTTTATAATATTTAATTTGGAGACAGGGTGATCAAAAAGGCACAATTAGGGTGCATTCAGACGACCGTATATCGGCCGGGTATTCACGCTGGCCGATATACAGCGTCTCTCTGCAGGGGGAGGAGGCTGGAAGAGTCGGGAGCAGTGCTCTGAGCTCCCACCCCTCTCCAACCCCTCACTGCCTCCTCTCCGCCCCTCTGCACTATTTGCAATGAGAGGAGGTGGGGCAGAGGTGGGGCTAAGTGTCTGGAATTAGCTCTGCCCGAGTCCCGCCTCTCCTCATTGAAAATAGTGCAGGGGGGTGGAGAGGGGGTGGAGAGGAGGCAGAGAAGGGGCGGGAGCTCAGGGCACTGCTCCCGACTCTTCCAGCCTCCTCCCCCTGCAGAGAGACGCCGTATATTGGCCGGCGTGAATACCCGGCCGATATACCGTCGTCTGATTGCACTCTTAGGGCTCCCACCCACTAGCGTTTTTTTACTGCGAAATTCGCAGCGTTTTTTTTTTTTCTGCAGGGGTCTTTGGGCTATGGGAGTTGTAAAGCTAAAATTTTGCGGTAAATCGCGATTTTTCGCGATCGCGATTTCAACTTTACAAGTCTCATAGACCCCCTGTAGAAAAAAAAAACGTGCGAATTTCGCAGTGAAAAAAAACGCTAGTGGGTGGGAGCCCTAATGGTGTTGTGTTCACCTTGTGGGATAAATAAAGAGATCATACTTTTATGGACATGGCGATAGCACATATTTTTTTTGTTTCTGTTTTATTTTTTTTATTAAGAATGGAAAGTTTTTTTAAACTCTTAAAATTTTTTGCTTTCTGTAATAATTAGAACAACCTTATTTAAGTTATTTTCACTTTTTTTTTTTAGTCCCACAGGGAACTTGAACTGGTAATCATCTGATCGTTTATACAATATACTGCAATACTTCAATATTGCAGTATAATGTATTTCTACAGGCATTTTATTAAGATGTGCCACAGGCAACAGGCATGTCTTAATAGGCAGAAATACATGGCAGCACTGGGGAACTTCACAAGGTCTCAGGCTGCCAAAACACCATAACGGCACCCCACAATCTCATGATTGGTGGAGGTCCACCGCTTAGGATCCCTGATGATCAACTTATTTAAGGAACTTCGTCACTCATGCAAGCGCTGCATCCTCTTCAGCGCTTACATCTGAGTGTGATCTTGTCAATGCCGTGATTTTTATAGCGGCTGTTCTAGTTAATACAGGCTTGTCCCATATGAATGTAACCCTTTTAAGGCGCAATTAAAGTTGTGATGCACCTGTATAGCTGGATGGTGGGCTCTCAGCTTTATCACCCTGATGGGATCAAAGTAATTCAATGCAACCCCGGGTGGAAATACGCTTGACAGCTCCTTGATCGAGGATCTTCCCACCTGCACCTGGCTGTGAAGCGCGGCGAGAGGTGACAGGGTAATCTAATTTCCCATTACCTCTGCACTAATCCTCATTAACCGTTCCTTCCTTGAAGCAGAAGACTCAGCGTTTTTATGCCTCGAGTTTCCATGGCAACAGGGCAGAATGGCGGTCAGCTGATTCCAGGCTGGAGTACAGTGCAGAGAGTTCTGTGGTATATTGTACACATATCAATGCATTGATCAGCAGAACAACTCCAACTTATATTTAACACTTTATCTGCCGGGATGCATTTAGAGATCAATTCCAGGCACTAATGCAAATATCATCTTGGCTGTAGCAGAATCTCCCCGGTGAGATGGTAGAGGCATTTTATGAAATAGTTGCTAATAATGACCTATTATTTTATTTTGAACATAACTCTCATCATGCCTTAGGTAGACCACAGACTTCAGACTCTCTTTACTTGGATGGAGCCTCATCATTGGCTTTGTTGCCCCCTACTGACTAGTACACTTCATATGAGCTACTAAGAAGAGAGTGCTATAAGGCCTTCTGTCAAAAAAAAAGTAGTGGTCTAGTTCGTTTTCTAGAAGTGGGACAAACTATCTGGGTGTAGAAAGCAGGATTTCAGAATGTGCCCCATAGCCCCTGGGTCCCAATTTCAACAATCAGATAGGAAATCGTTCATTTAAAGAGGTTCTGTCATTAAAAAAAAGAAAAATTCTGTACTTACCTATTCCTCCCCCATCAGTCTGCTTACTAGGTTAAGTGACGCCGTCTCCTGTCTCTTGCAGTCCAGGGGGATCACTTCACCTTCAGCTGCCTGATTCTTCTCCTTCCTGTGAGGTTACGTACATTGGTTGGCCGTATTCTGCCTGCCAGCAAATGTACGTTATGTCACAGCTCACAGGCCAGCAGGGGGACTACCTATCTGCTTCAGAGATTGCTCATGCGAGCTGACTCTGAAATAGATTACAATTCCTTCCAAGGCATTGAACACTATAGCACAGGGATGTGACCTTCAGTATCTCGGCTGGAAGGAATGTGAGGAATGCAGCCTTCATAACAAGACGTCCAGTATGCAATGATGTGACCCTGGGGCACTACAGAAGCTCAACCAGGAGAAGATGTGGTGAGGAGACTGGAGGGGGGTATGGGAGAGTATAGTTTTTTTTTTTAATAAAGAAAACCCCTTTAAGGATAGCGCTATATGGTGACTTTGACGGTGACAGATGTTACATGACCTGAACCAACACACAATACACAAATCCAGCCCCAGAACTAAGCTCATCACATAAATATAGCCCCAGAACCAAGCTCATAACATAAATACAGCATGAACCAACCTCAATACATAGATACAATCAAAACATAAATATAGCAGTAGAACCATGCTCCATACATAGATACAGCACTAGAACCAAGCTTATCACATACATATGGCACCAGAATGAAACTTGTACCATAAATGCAGAACGAACCAACCTCAGTACATAGATACAATAACAGAGCCAAAATCAAAACATAAATATAGCACTAGAACCCCCTCAGTGCATAAATACAGCACCAGAACCAAGCTCAGTAGAAAAAAATACAGCACAAACCAACCTTAGTACATAGATAAGATGGAAGAACCAAGCTTATCACATGAATACAGCACCAGAACCAAGCTTATAACATAAATACAGCCACAGAACCAAGCTCAATACATTAAGTACCAAAACCAAACTTATGCAACCAAAGTTTGCTACACAGCCCTGCAACCTGGGTCAGAAGCAGTGTTGTGTCTCCTTAAGGAGAGCATCCAAAAAGTGTGTGGAGATACCTAGAGGATGGTATAGTCTCTCTCCAAGGAGAACACTTAGAAGGGGTGTGGGGACAGCTAAAAGATGAGTAAGGAGACTTATAAGGCAATGCTCCTCTGGGAAATTTATGCAAATAAGAAGCCTGAAGCCTGCTGCACACTGATAAGGGGCAATGACTTCGAAATAGTCTATCTGTGCATGGTCTTTTGGATTGGTTTCTTATTCCCAATCATTGATACGACTTATAAAGTCACTTTGATCTGAAGGAATGCTGCCATCCAATAGATGGCGCTGTAGAGATAATTTTCCGCCTTTCTTATTTGCCCTGCAACCTCATACTCTCATTAAAGTCAGTGTGCCTTGCAGGTAGTCCCGACTGCAATGTCCAGATCGCAGAAAGACCACTAATGTTGCATTTTTGTGATCTTCAGATTAAGTTCACTGTAACTTGCGATTCATGCTGTGAACCCGATTGCCTTCAAAGGAGAGTGGAAGATTGTAGGGCTACAAGACAGTCTTTGGTCATGTGACCTCTGTCATGGCCAAAGTCATTGTGTAGCCTAAAGGCTCATTCACACTGGCATATGAAATTATGGTCTGTGCAAAATGGACTGATTTCACTGTGTGTGTATGTGCGTGTTGCATGTGATTTTCTTGTTTATGCGCGTGTTTTATATGCAGAATTACTGGTAGATTTAAGTCATTTAGAAATCTGTGTCAAAATCTGTATATTAGACTTGGCGATCTGGTGTGGTGTTTTTTGCATCGTGGAATAGTCCAATGAGTACTGTGGTACCTTGTCGACACCGGAAGCTAGGGGTGTGACAGCACTTAGCAGGAGGGAACGCCCCTGTCACACCACTAGCTTCCGATTGGGAAGTACTGCAGCAGGGAGGACACTGATCCCATGCAGCCTGTGGCCGCGGCTAAAGCCTGGACCGCTGTCACATAGCTCGCCACTGCTGCTGCCGAAGCCGGGACCACTGTGACTGAGCTCCCTGCTGCTCTCCTCAGCGGACTGGCACCTGCACTCCTGTCTCCCCGGTCTGCCGCTGCTGGCGGGGAGCGCTGTAAATGTTCTTTAGGCTCCTCTCCATGCCGCACTGCCAATGTGGGCTCCCGTTCCGGCGGCGCACGCTGCAGCCGGGAGCACTGTCACTGGGGTCCCCGCTGCTCTCTCCGTTGTACTGTCATCTCCAGTAGTGGACCCCTGCGAGTATGCGCCATGCTCCTCTCCCTGCTGCACAGCCATGGACAACAGCTGTCGCCCAACATGATGGTAGGCTGCCTGGGACAGAGGTTTGCCTTGTATGGAGGGTTAGGGTTAGTTTCATTGTTAGGCATACAGTACCAGTCCAGTGTTCAGTACCAGTCCAATGTGTTAAAGCACTCTTAAACTAAGGGTGGCTTCAGACTACTGTATGTGAAATTGCGTATGATTCAGCGCAACGTATTTGCGCGATGAACTAGGTTTCATGCAGTAGATTTGCGTGTGTATCGACGCTTAGTACCATACAAATTGCTCTCACTGAGTCAGTAACACACGCTACCTCTCCCCCCCTCCATGATTTAAAAGGCTTTTTCGCCTAATGATGTACAGGTGTGTTCTTCCCTCATAATTGTGCAGCGTATTGCATAATTGCGTGCGTATTGAGTCTGCATTTGCGCACCTCCCATAGATGTCTACAAGAGCAGGTCTTATTTTTGCGCACGCAAAACACGTTCATAAAAGCGAACTCTTTGACATCAATGGGTTCTATTTCATGCACATTGCGCGCATATATTTTTTGCATGCAAATATGGTCATTTTATGATCTCCAGATTCCTGCGGGAGGCGCTCCATCAATTACCATCAAGCTCCATCAACCTCAATAAGCATCATTTTGTGTTGAGATCTACAATCCTCTTGGAGTCTGAAACCATGGAGACACATCAGTTTGCACAGGTGTTGTACGCAGAAAACAATATTTTCAAATCAAAACTATTTAGAAAATGGTTATATTTTCAGACCATTGCAGCAATAAAAGCGAGTTGCAAAAATATACACACCTTTTAAAAATTTGGAACTTAAAAAAAAAAAAAAAAAAGACCATTTTCAAGTATTTCACATCAGTCTGCCACGGTAGAGAATCACATCAATAAAACTTCCCTAATTCCGCCCTCTCCAGCTGTTGTGAAACTACAACTCCCAGCATGCCCTGACAGCATTTTTCATCTCACTACGGTAAGCGCAAAAAATTCCTGGATAAAAAGAGAACGATGAGTTCCACTTATGTTGACAATTAGCTGCTTGGATGCACCGAAGTGTTAAGTATTCTGGAGTCGCTCACAGCGGTGTCACCCGTGAGATTTAGGGAGGGCCAGAGCTGAGCCCTGTTTTCGGAAGATGGCTTAGTATTCCAATCATTTTTGAGCCCTGTACACCCTCCCTACAAATAGCTGCACCGATGATTGGCCGCAGAGCTTGCAGTCATTAGCGCGGTGCGCAGTGGTCACTAGGTCTCTGGTTCCCGTTGTTATGGGATACAATTGTCTCTCTTCTCCTTCCCTGGCTGCCTGTGCTTATTCTTGTGCTGCCTCAAAAGCATTTGACACAAGGGGAGGCACCGAGGGAGCCCAAATTTTTTCCCACGCACCACATTAGCTCCGAGGCTTTGGTGATTATTCCTCTGAGATGTTCTGCAGAATGCAAGAGAGAACTGGTTCATCCTAATTAAAGATTAGGAATGGGGAAGCGCCGGGCGAGCTTTGTGGGTTTTATTCACCTCACAAGAATAAGACGAGATATCCCAGAGAGACGAGCATGGACGGAAAATAAAAATGTTAATTTGTGTAAAGTTGTCCTTTACTTTTCAAGGTAAATCTGGCTTTGGGAAAGCTGGGTGTCAACCTGATCAGTGCTGCCCTTAAGTTAGATCGCATCCTGTGTGGAATATTTTATTCCTCTCCACCTCCCCTGTAACCATCATTAGAAAAAAAAGTTATATATTGCCCTAATAAACAGTATTTTGATTGTGCAGAAAGCAGCAAGATAGTACATACCCACAGGAGAAAAGCTCAGTGAATAAATACTATACCAGAACCAAGCTCAGTACATAAATACAGCACCAGAACCAAGCTCAGTACAGAAATACAGCACCAAAACTAAGCTCGGTGCATAAATACAATTTTCTAACCAAGATAAAAACAAACACAGCTCCAGAACCAAGCTCCTCATATAAATACAGCACAACCTAACCTCAGTACGTAGATACAATATCAATACTAAGCTTAGTACAAAAATACAGCACAAACCAACCTTACTGCATAGATGTAATACCAGAACCTAAATTAAAAGATAATACAATCCCAGAATCAAGCTCATAACATAAATATAGCACCAGAACCAAGCTCATCACATAAGCAATAAAGTGATGTGAATTCCCCCTAATTGCACACTCGGAGACTGTCTACATCTGTGAAGGAACTGCAACCAAGACAGTGAGAGCCAAAGCTCCAGAGGAGACTCCAATTGAGGAACAAAAATCTGCGGGAGAGTTTGGAACTGTGCCATGGGTACAACGGATCAAGAATTTTTTCAGCATCAAGTTGTAAGTGAGGTGAGCCTCATTGAAAGACGAACAGTGTGCACACCAACAGTGACTTTCTAGGGATTGCACAGGCCTACTAGTAGGGTAACATGATAAACTACACATTTTTGAAATGGTTTATGGTAACGCTCGTTCATATATGTAACCGAAGACTGTGACTGATTGTACGGGAATTATTAAAGAGCAGGATTGGAGTTTTGCCAGTCCACCGGTCACAGACAGTATTCTTGTTATCTATGAACATTTTGCATTAAGCCGCGATTACTGTTCTAATAGCCTGTGTTGAAGTTTATAACCCCCAGCAATTTAGAATTGAGGGGAAAAGACATACAATTTTGGACGAACAGAGCTCATTCTACTTTAAATGGCTGTAGCTCTAATTCTATGTCCATAGCCACTACAGAACCAGGGCTACAGCCATTTGAATTTTAGTCAGGAAAACTAAATTTACAGCTGTCATTTCAGTTAGTGTGTGTACATCAGCAATGGAGGGAGAGGGGAGACCAGTCCATAGCAGAGAAGATCAGTGATTCTCCTGGCTCTCACCTCTACCCTCAAGGGAGAGATGACATGAATTCTTGTTTATGTTATCACCCAACATCAATCAGAAAACATACTTGCTCTCTGTTTGTCACATATGGGGTTTTCCCCAGAAAAGGTGTGAAATTATGAGGACTTGCTCATCTAATCATTTAACCCAGTAGATGCTGCAGTTATTGCTGACTGTGGCATCTAAATGTTTTTACAAAAAAAAAAATGTAAAAACTTTTCCCCCTTACACAAGGCTTTAAATATTGAAAAATAAAAAAGAACAAAAGAAAAACCTACACATAACTGGTATCACCACTAGAGATGAACAAGCACGCTCGGTTAAGGCAGTTACTCGAGTGAGCATCGCTCTTCTTGAGTAACTGCATACTCGTCTGAGCAGATTCAGGGGGGAAGAGGGGCGGGGGAGAGCGGAGAAAAGCACAGAAAATGTCATTAAAAAAATAACTAAAGAAAAATTCCAAAATAGCCGTTTTCTGTGGAGAATTTAAAAAAAAATCATATATACCTTAAAATGGTACCAATAAAATCTACAAGTTGTCCTACAAAAATCAGGCCTGATACAGCTCTGTTGACTAAGAAATAAAAATGCTCTGATCCAGGTATGTGTCACCACACAAAAAAGTCTTTTCATAAAAAAAGTGTTTACACTGTGCAAAAGTAGTAAAACATCATAAAACCTCTATAAATATGGCGTTGTCATTATCGGAATGACCTGTAGAATAAAAAGTAACATAATATTTATACCACATTGTGAGAGCAATAAAAATAAATTGCAAAAAACAATTGCTTTATTTTCACTGCTCCACAGCAAAAACAAAAAGTTATTCATCATGTTATATGTACCCAAAATTGGTTCCTATAAAAACTAGAACTCGTCCTGGAAAATACAAGGTGTCATACAGCTGCACTGAGAAAAAAATAAAACGTTATGACCACCGGAACACAAAACGGTAAAAGATTTACTGGCTCTTGAGGCTACAATTAGTTATGTCACTAGGGGGTTAAAATGTACTTAAGACGACTGAGTTTTGTGTCTAATACATTTACCGTATTTTTCGGACTATAAGACACACCCAGGTATAGATAATAGAAAATAGGATAAAAATATTTCATACTAAATAAAATTGGAGGGTTTAGTTTCAAGCATCTCCAATAGTAATCGTGCCCCCTCTCAGTAGCCCTATAATGCCCTGGTAGTAATAATGGCCCCCAGTGGTCCTAGTTCCCCCAGAAGTAATAGTGGTCCCAGTAGTAATAGTGCCCCCCAACAGTAATTGTGGCCTATGTGGTCTTAGTATTAATCGTGGCCCCCAGTAGTCTCAGAAGTAATAGTGCCCCCAGTAGTAATAGAAGCCCACAATGTTCTCTGTAGTAATAGCGAGCCACAGTGGTCCCAGTACTAATTGTGACTCCCAGTTGTCCCAGCAGTAATAGTTGCCGCCAGTGGTCTCAGTAGTAATAGCGACCCACAGTGGTCCCAGTCGTAATAGTGACCCACAGTCGTCTCAGTAATAATAGCGACCCACAGTGGTCCAAGTAGTAATAGTGACCCCCGGTGGTCCCAGCAGTAATAGTGACCGCCAGTGATGTCATTGAATGGCTGTGATTGGTTAACCCTGCGCCGGCTTTCATTGGCTAACGCCGCACTGAGTTAGCCAATCAGAGCATTAGCTTTCTGGAGGCGGGGCATTCAAGCTCCGCATCCAGAAAGCAATGCTCTGTTGGCGTGGAGGAGGGAGCGACAGCCTGCAGCAGCGCCGCAGACCATCGGGAGGACGACACGCCGCTGGAGGTGAGTATAGACTTCCCCCCCTGAGCCTTAGCGTCGCCCTTGCTGCTTTCATTATTAGCGACATAAGATAAGCATAAGTGTGCCAGAAAGTCGGTGCATACAGAGCTGATTTCAATTATATTACTGGCCCTTCATTAGGAGTGTTACTCTACAGGAGTGCAAATTTTCGGCTATGTGACCAGTGACAGTGGCCGAACGTATCCAAACTGCAGGTTAAGGAGGATTCCTGCTGACTATTGTGTGATGTAATAGGTGGCATTCCCCTTTAAATAGTTCCCCAATGTGTATTATAATGGATACAACCTTATATCGCTATAAGGGATGTTTTCTTATTAACTTCCAGCTCCCCAGGGCCGCACAAGCTGTACATACAGCAGTGGAGGGTTCTGCAGTCTCAGCTCCAGGTCCTGCGCTCGCTCTTCACAAGCACTTGGAACGGTGAATATTTGCCAATGGAAATTTGCTCTGAGATCAGAGTCGTCTGCCAAAGGCAAATATGTTTTCTTCCCAAAATAGCCCCTCCAAAAATATCCTCCAAAAAAAAGAAGTCAAATATGAAGATTCTGTCATCCGATGTGGCCGGACAGAAAATAGCCGAAATACTTTATTATTAGTTTGAGTTGCAGTAAAACTGCAGTCAGGTTTTAGCGGTTGGACAAAGTGGGCAATTGGCTGGGGCTTCCGTTTACTAGGGGCTCCAGGGGATGGAGAGACCCAGAGAAACTTAAAGGCCCTTTTACATGGGACGATTATTGTTGGTGGTAGTTCAAAACTTCGCACTCCTTCAGGGTTTTGAATGATAGCCGTCCCGTGTAAATGCATGCAGAGACTCAAGGACTGAGCGAGAGTCGTTCAGTTTCAGCATGCAGAAGCGTGAACATCTAGCCGTTCAATGTAAACAGCAGTCGTTCAGTAGTGAACGACTGCTGCTTGCATTGAAAGGTGGCAGTTGGGGGAAGAACTCTTCCTAGCCTCCCCACCTCCCCGCTGGCCGCGATGGAGGTGCCAGCGAAACTCACTCCTGTGTAACAGCGCAGGAGCAAGCTTTACTAGGTCGCACTGTCGGGCATTGTATGCCCGACAGTTTGTCCCATCTAAATGGGCCTTAAGGGCTGCCTCACATGCAAAATTTGCACGCACAATACGCAGAGAATAGAAACTATTCATTTAAATGAGTTTATTTTAATTATCGTTTTTGTGCACGCGAAAAAGACGGCAGCATGCTCTATTTTAGTGCACATTTGCGCACCTAAGGCCCTATAAAGGCCTGATTCAGATGAGGGTCTGAGGGTAGATTCAGATGAACGTGGTTTGCTCCCGTTATGCGGCCACATAACGGAACAACACAAAACCACTGATATCAATGGATTTCAGATGTTTCCTTTCCACTATCTGGATTTTATGGGCGAGAAAAGATAGGACCTGCCCTATTTTTCCAGTATGTAGTGACTACTATGTGCTGGAAAGATCGGGCAGGACCTATATTCCTGCGTTTATTTTAAACTCTTGTGCTGTGGCATGGCGTTTGAAAAGCTGGCGAAGGGGAGGAAATTCCCTTTGTTCAGACACAACTGTTTTCACATGAAAACGCTTTACATCCACGGGGCTTTCTTATGATGGCAAGTGCAACATAGAGTATTTGCACATAAAGCAGTGAAATGTAACTGTTCAAAAAAGAAAGCTGAAAGATAGGGCAGGATTAGAGATGAGCGAACCTACTCGTTATAGTAATTACTCGATCGAGCACCGCGATTTTCGAGTACTTCCGTACTCGGGTGAAAAGATTCGAGGGCGCCCGGGAGCGGGGGGAGGCGTGGCGGAGCGGGGGGTAGCAGCGGGGAACAGGGGGGAGCCCTCTCTCTCCCCCCCACTCCCCGCTGCAACCCCCCACTCACCCACGGCGCCCCCCTAATCTTTTCGCCCGAGTGCCGCGATTTTCGAGTACTTCCGTACTCGGGCGAAAAAGGGGCGTGGCCGAGTACGCTCGCTCATCTCTAGGCAGGATCTAACTTTTCTTGCACGTATAAAACATATGTTCGAGAAAGATAAGGCAAGTCCAATCTTTTCTTGCAAGTAGTAATATTACGTGAGAATCACGCTAGTGAAAACGAAACCACTTAAATCAATGGTTTCATTTAGTAATTTTTTGCAGCCCTGATTTTCATCTCTGCAAGCACAGTCATGTGTTTAAGCTCTCAGGTCCAAAGTGCCTGTTTATCTGTCACTATGAATCCCCAGCTTAAAATTCTGAGTTAAATAACACTTTGCCTTTTTGGCTGCTGCATCACATTGCTGACTCATGTTCAATCCATGATCTATTATGTTACGGTATCCTACCCGATAATACGCCAGCCTGGGTTGCCCTAAAACTTACCTGCAACCCCTGTCCCTGCCTACTTGCCTCCACTTCTGGCTAACCCCAGGCGGGGGTGGCCAGGTCCCTACACTCACTAGGGACCGAGAGGGGGTACTAACGTACCAAGATGGAACAGGGTAGAATACCGTCAGAAAGGGTAGATGAAAAAAAACAACAAGAAGAGTGGGGTCAAATCAATACTGATGAAGCATATGGGGGGCTTCAGCATGGAAAATTCAGTCATCAGAGGTCTGACAAAATTTAAATTAATCAGATTGGCGGCAGCACCTGAATCAATAAAGGCTTGACCGGACCAAACAAAAATTCGGAAGCCAACCTGACAAGGCACCAACAACTTAAGGAATACCTGTGATCCTAGGTGATCCTCCCGACAATCGCCTAGGATCTGTAGTTTTTCCGCCAGTTCACACTGATGTTGCCGTTGTTTCTGTGATCAGGTTGCTACCCGATGTCCGCCTTCCCCACAGCAGAATCGAAGATGGTGAGTCATCCGGAACCGTCGCCGTTCCCTGGAATTTAGCTGGTCCACTTCCATAGGCTCGGCCCCAGGAGTTGGCACGGGAGAAGTAGGAGCGGGTCTGCAGGACCCCCTAGTTTTACAGGCCTGACGTTCCTTTTCTCTAGATCTCAGTCAGCCTTTACTGTCAATTCCATCGCCTCATTAAGTGTTGCGGGAGCGAGATGGGAAATAATTAGATCCTTGACAGCATCAGAAAGACCCAACAAAAACACATCTTTAAGGGCACCTTCGTTCCAGGAGGTTTCACCGGCATACTGTCTAAACTTAGAGCAGTAGTCTTCAGCACACTGCTGCCCCTGACGCAAAACCATAAGGTAAGTCACTGCTAACCCCGCCCGGTCCGGCTCATCAAAAATACCTCCTAGTTCCCGAAAAAACGAATCAACAGACTGCAGGCAAGCCGAACTCTTGGGTA
Source organism: Eleutherodactylus coqui (assembly GCF_035609145.1). Taxonomy (NCBI): domain Eukaryota; kingdom Metazoa; phylum Chordata; class Amphibia; order Anura; family Eleutherodactylidae; genus Eleutherodactylus; species Eleutherodactylus coqui. The sequence continues at coordinate 194,577,685 of NC_089839.1, forward strand.
AGGGGTAGGCCCATGTCTGGGGGGACCCCGCAGTAGGGACATAATCAATCCCACCTTCTGGGACTCTGAGCCGGAGGATCCGGGCCGCATCCGGAAATATAGTCTACATGCCTACTGAAAAACAAAAAACTTGCTTCTCTCCCCGGAACACACCTCAGGGAGAGGACACTTGGGCTTAGGGATAGACGGGGCAGCAGAAACCTGCGCCAACACCCGCTGCTCCTGGGCCACCATACGACCGGACAGATCTTGGATCACGCCCACTAGACCCTGCAACTGACTGACTAGCAATGGCATTCATAGTCTCCATTGGAGAGCAAACAAAAACCTACAGGGTAATTTTAAGGGCCAGTTATTATGTTACGGTATCCTACCGGATGATACGCCAGCCTGGGTTGCCCTAGAACTTACCCGCAACCCCTGTCCCTGCCTACTTGCCTCCACTCCTGGCTAACCCCAGCCGGGCAACTGGGCGGCGGTCCCTGCTCTCACTAGGGACCGAGGAGGGACACTGGCGTACCAAGATGGAACAGGGTAGAATACCGACAGGAAGGGCAGATAAAAAAACCAACAGAAAATACAAGCAGACCGAGGCAGATGGGATAACCTGGCAGATAAAGCAAAAGCTGAAACACAGGAGACTGACAGAGGCAGGATGCTAGCACACTGAACAGAAACCAATGACTGGCAATGAATGGACCTCACTGCCAGCCTTATAAACAGAAGCCTCTGCCCAGGGGCGGAGAGAGGGAGGCGACTACCTCCCAGCAGAATCCCATAACCAGGGCTCGTGCATAGAGCTGCACTCACAGGCGCGCGCACGCACGTTGCCACCAGGGCCCGTGAGCACGCGCACCGTGCGAACAAGCCACTCGCGCCCCTGGCAGCTACCGCATGGTAACATATTACCTGTAGTATACCCAAGTCTTTTTCACATGTGCTGCTGCTTAGCCCAATTCCTTCCATTCTGCATATGTTTTTTTATTTTTTCTTGCCCAGATGTAGGACTTTGCATTTCCCCCTATTAAATACCATTCTGTTAGTCACTGCCCGCTGTGCAAGCTTTTCTAGATCTTTTCTCTCTCACTTCCCTAGTGTTAGCTATCCCTCCTAGCTTTAGGTCATCAGCAAATTTGATTAATCTCCCATCAATTCCCTCCTCTAGATCATTTATTAAAATGTTGAACAACACTGGGCCTAGGACAGAGCCTTGTGGTACCCCACTTGCCACATTCTTCCACTTGGATGTGCAGCCATTTATGACCACTCTTTGAGTACAATCACTCAGCCAGTTGTGAATCCACCTAATAGTTGCCTTGTCAATCCCATATTTGGTCATTTTTTCAATAAAGATGGTATGAGATACTTTGTCAAATGCTTTGCTGAAGTCAAGATATGCTATATCCACTGCTGTAATATGATATTGCTGAAATATATCTATCATTGTATAATTAAAGTTGCCATTTAGGAATCTGGGAAAGCTGGGTGAAAATTAATATTAAAACTCACAGGGTTGTCTCTAAGCTTATCTAGGGCAAAATGAAAAACAAAAAGCAGGAAGTTTTGGATTGTGCATAATTGAGTAATGTTCCTACATAGGGTTCTGAGAAAGCTGGATGATCGAACCATAAATGGCCATGCTGACTGTTACCCAGCTTTCCCAAAAATAGACACATCTGATAGGAGCCAGTAGGATTTTTAGCTAAGTGTCAGGCCAGCTTTTATTTATGGGTAATATCCCTTTAATTTTCCAGACCGTTCCGTAATCTGCGATTGTGTCATTTATCTCTCAGTATGTGAGGATGCTGATGACGGCTCTGGAGAGTGATGTCTATAACGTATCGCTCAGGACCATCTGGCGTCTGTTCATCTTTAATGAGGGATCTGTCTCACCGGTAGTTAGGACGGTTCGGTGTGTGTGAATAATGATATTTTTATATTCTGAATCAGTCCTCGGCAGCCTCGGAAAGATCTTTCATAGCGGGAGAACTTTTGACGTGATTCCTCTTAGTGAGATGTGCGCCAAACAGTGCGTTAAATTAGTGCGCTTATTTACAGATAAGAAATACAACAGTAAAAAATATATACAATTTAAAGGGGTCCGGTGTATTTAAAAATGTCATTAATAACCACCATAGAGACAAAACATGGAAGTACAAAGAGTAGGAACATACATAGTAACATAGTAACATAGTTTGTAAGCCCGAATGAAGACAGTGTCCATCTAGTCCAGCCTGTTTATCCTCCTGTGTTGTTAATCCAGAGGAAGGCAAAAAAAAACCAAGAGCAAAAGCCAATTAGCCCTTTTGGGGGGGAAATTCCTTCCCGACTCCCTAATGGCAATCAGACTGTTCCCTGGATCAACCCCTAATAGTTCCTACCTGCCTGTATACCCAGATGAACAATTAATCAATTTATATCTTGTAATATCCTTCCACTTTAAAAAGACATCTAGTCCCCTTTTAAACTCCTCTATGGATTTTGCCGTCACCACGTCCTCAGGCAGAGAGTTCCACAGTCTAACTGCTCTTACAGTAAGGAACCCCCTTCTATGTTGGTGATGAAACCTGCTTTCTTCCAGACGTAGCGGATGCCCTCTTGTTACCATCACAGTCCTGGGTATAAACAGATCATGGGAGAGATCCTTGTATTGTCTCCTCATGTATTTATACATAGTTATTTGATCACCCCTTAGCCGCCTTTTTTCTAGAGTAAATAATCCCAATTTGGATAGCCTCTCTGGGTATTCCAGTCCCTTCATTCCATTTATTAATTTAGTTGCCCTTCTTTGAACCCCCTCAAGCACTGCAACATCTTTCCTGAGCACCGGTGTCCAGAACTGTGCACAGTATTCCATGTGGAGCCTGACTAGTGCCTTATATAGTGGAAGAATAATGCTCTTGTCCCTCGCCCCTATACCTCTTTTAATGCACCCCAAGACTCTATTAGCCTTTGCAGCAGCTGACTGGCATTGGTTACTCCAGTTTAGTCTATAATCCACTAGTACCCCCGGGTCTTTTTCCATATCACTTTTCCCTAGCAGTACCCTATTTAGTGTATATTGGTGACATCTGTTTCTCCGGCCCATGTGCATAACCCTACATTTTTCAACATTGAACTTCATTTGCCATTTTTCTGCCCAAGCACCCAGCTTATCTAGGTCCATTTGTAGCCGCACATTGTCCTCCATTGCATTGATTATATTGTATAATTTTGTGTCATCTGCAAATATTGATATTTTACTGTGCAGCCCCTCTATCAGGTCGTTAATAAATATATTGAGCAGAATGGGGCCTAATACTGAACCCTGTGGCACCACGCTAGCGAATGTGGTCCAATCAGAGTACGAACACTTTATTATCACCCTCTGCTTTCTATCATTGAGCCAATTCTTTACCCAAATACACACATTTTCGCCCAGTCCGAGCTGTCTCAATTTAAATATGAGCCTATTATGCGGCACGGTGTCAAGTGCTTTAGAGAAGTCCAAATGTACAAGATCAATAGACTCTGCCAGATCCAGCCTAGAGCTTACTTCATCATAGAAGCTGATTAGATTGGTCTGACATGATCAACCCTTCATGAATCCATGCTGGTGAGGAGTTATTCCGTTGTTCTCCTTGAGGTACTCTTCGATGGCGTCTCTCTGAAACCCCTCGAATATTTTTCCCATTACTAAAGTGAGACTTACCGGCCTGTAGTTACCAGGCTCACTTTTGGTCCCCTTTTTGTAAATTGGAACCACGTTGGCAATGTGCCAATCCAATGGTACAACCCCGGTCTTGATAGTATCCACAAATATTAGATATAGCGCCCTAGCTATTACATCACTTAGTACCCTTAGTACCCTTGGGTGTATTCCATCTGGACCTGGTGATTTATTAATTTTAATCTTCTTTAACCGGTTCCGCACTTCCTCCTGCGTTAGGTATGAGATATTTTGTGAGGCGTTCATTTTATTCCCCTGCATCTCGTGTGGCATTTCCGTTTCTTTTGTGAATACGCTTGAGAAGAAACTATTCAATAGATTTGCCTTCCCTCCATCATCTTCAATGATTTCTCCTACATTATTTGTTAAAGGGCCAGTGCTCTCCCTGCAAATCCTTTTGCTGTTAATATAATTGAAAAATAGTTTCGGGTTGTTTTTGCTCTCTTTGGCGATTAGTCTTTCTGCCTCCTCCTTAGCAATTTTGATCTTATCTTTGCATATTTTAGTTTTTTTCCCTATACGATTTTAGCGCTTCTTCACTGCTTTCTTGCTTTAGTAGTTTGAACGCTTTCTTTTTTTCGTTTATTGCCCCTCTTACCGTCTTATCGAGCCACATTGCTTTCCTTTTACTTGAAGTTCTTTTATTTTTAAAGGGAATGAACTGCTCACATGAGGTGATTAGGATCCTTTTAAACTTTTCCCATTTGTCCTCTGTACTGATATTTTTAAGGATGCTGTCCCAATTAATGTTACTGATAGTAGTTCTAAGCTGATCAAATTTTGCTTTACTAAAGTTTAGTTTATTTGTTACTCCCTGATGAGGCTTCTTATGGAATGACAGCTGGAAGTTGATTATATTGTGGTCACTGTTCCCCAAGTGCCCTCGACCTGTACCCCCTTAATTCGGTCTGGTTTGTTAGTTAGTAGAGATGAGCGAGCACCAAAATGCTCGGGTGCTCGTTACTCGGGACGAAAATTTTGCGATGCTCAAGGGTTCGTTTCGAATAATGAACCCCATTGAAGTCAATGGGCGACCCGAGCATTTTTGTATTTCGCCGATGCTCGCTAAGGTTTCCATTTGTGAAAATCTGGGCAATTCAAGAAAGTGATGGGAACGACACAGCAACGGATAGGGCAGGCGAGGGGCTACATGTTGGGCTGCATCTCAAGTTCCCAGGTCCCACTATTAAGCCACAATAGCGGCAAGAGTGCCCCCCCCTCCCAACAATTTTTACTTCTGAAAAGCCCTCATTAGCAATGCATACCTTAGCTAAGCACCACACTACCTCCAACAAAGCACAATCACTGCCTGCATGACACTCCGCTGCCACTTCTCCTGGGTTACATGCTGCCCCCCCCCCGCACGACCCAGTGTCCACAGCACACACCAAAGTGTCCCTGCGCAGCCTTCAGCTGCCCTCATGCCACACCACCCTCATGTCTATTTATAAGTGCGTCTGCCATGAGGAGGAACCGCAGGCACACGCAGAGGGTTGGCACGGCTAGGCAGCGACCCTCTTTAAAAGGGGCGGGGCGATAGCCCACAATGCTGTACAGAAGCAATGAGAAATCCAATCCTGTGCCACCGCCATCAGGAGCTGTACACGTGGGCATAGCAATGGGGAACCTATGTGCCACACACTATTCATTCTGTCAAGGTGTCTGCATGCCCCAGTCAGACCGCGGTTTTTTATAAATAGTCACAGGTAGGTACAACTCCGCAATGGGAATACTGTGTGCACCCACAGCATGGGTGGCTCCCTGGAACCCACCGGCGGTACATAAATATATCCCATTGCAGTGCCCAGCACAGCTGATGTAATGTCATGTTAAATGCAGGTGGGCTTCGGCCCACACTGCATGCCCCAGTCAGACTGGGGTTCTTTAGAAGTAGACACATGCAGTTACAACTCCCTGTGGACCCACAGCATGGGTGGCTCTCTGGAGCCCACCGGCGGTACATAAATATATCCCATTGCATTGCCCATCACAGCTGAGGTAATGTCATGTTAAATGCAGGTGGGCTTCGGCCCACACTGCATGCCCCAGTCAGACTGGGGTTCTTTAGAAGTGGACACATGCAGTTACAACTCCGTGTGGACCGACAGCATGGGTGGGTGCCAGGAAGCCATCGGCGGTACATAAATATATCCCATTGCATTGCCCTGCACAGCTGAGGTAACGTCACATAAAATACAGGTGGGCTTCGGCCCACACTGCATGCCCCAGTCAGACCGGGGTTTTTAATACATAGACACAGGCAGGTACAACTGCCTAATGTGAGGTCCATGTGGACCGACAGCATGGGTGGCTCCCTGGAACCCACTGGCGGTACAAAAATATATCCTATTGCAGTGCCCTGGACAGCAGAGCTAACGTCTGATTAAATACAGGTGGGCTTCGGCCCAAACTGCATGCCCCAGTCAGGCTCAAGTTTTTTATAAGTATACACAGGCACGTACATCTCCCTAATGGGAAGTCCATGTGGACCGACAGCATGGGTGGGTCCCAGGAAGCCACTGGCGGTACATAAATATATCCCATTGCAGTGCCCAGCACAGCTGATGTAACGTCAGCTTTAATGCAGGTGGGCAAAAAATTAATTGGATTACACTGTAGGCGAGGGCCCCAAAAAATTGGTGTACCAACAGTACTAATGTACCTCAGAAAAATTGCCCATGCCCAACCAAGAGGGCAGGTGAAACCCATTAATCGTTTTGCTTAATGTGGCTTAATTTGTAACTAGGCCTGGAGGCAGCCCAGTTAAAATAAAAATTGGTTCAGGTGCAAGTTTCAACGATTTAATGAGAATTGAAACGTATAAAAATTGTTTACAAAAATTATATGACTGAGCCTTGTGGGCCTAAGAAAAATTGCCCGTTCGGCGTGATTACGTGAGGTTTCAGGAGGAGGAGCAGGAGGAGGAGGAGGATGAATAAAATACACAGATTGATGAAGCTAAAAGGTCCCCATTTTTGATGGCGATAGAGAACGATGCTTCCATCCGCGGGTGCAGCCTACGTATTGTTTAGGTATCGCTGCTATCCGCTGGTGGAGAAGAGAAGTCTGGGGAAATCCAGGCTTTGTTCATCTTGATGAGTGTAAGCCTGTCGGCACTGTCGGTTGACAGGCGGGTACGCTTATCCGTGATGATTCCCCCAGCCGCACTAAACACCCTCTCTGACAAGACGCTAGCCGCAGGACAAGCAAGCACCTCCAAGGCATACAGCGCGAGTTCAGGCCACGTGTCCAGCTTCAACACCCAGTAGTTGTAGGGGGCAGAGGCGTCACGGAGGATGGTCGTGCGATCAACTACGTACTCCCTCACCATCCTTTTACAGTGCTCCCGCCGACTCAGCCTTGACTGGGGAGTGATGACACAGTCTTGCTGGGGAGCCAGAAAGCTGTCAAAGGCCTTAGAGAGTGTTCCCCTGCCTGTGCTGTACATGCTGCCTGATCTCCGCGCCTCCCCTGCTACCTGGCCCTCGGAACTGCGCCTTCGGCCACTAGCGCTGTCGGATGGGAATTTTACCATCAGTTTGTCCGCCAGGGTCCTGTGGTATAGCATCACTCTCGAACCCATTTCCTCTTCGGGTATGAGAGTGGAAAGGTTCTTCTTATACCGTGGGTCGAGCAGTGTGTACACCCAGTAATCTGTAGTGGCCAGAATGCATGTAACGCGAGGGTTACGAGAAAGGCATCCTGACATGAAGTCAGCCATGTGTGCCAGGGTACCTGTACGCAACACATGGCTGTCCTCACTAGGAAGATCACTTTCAGGATCCTCCTCCTCCTCAGGCCATACACGCTGAAAGGATGACAGGCAAGCAGCATGGGTACCCTCAGCAGTGGGCCAAGCTGTCTCTTCCCCCTCCTCCTCATCCTCCTCATGCTCCTCCTCCTCCTCAACGCGCTGAGATATAGACAGGAGGGTGCTCTGACTATCCAGCGACATACTGTCTTCCCCCGCCTCCGTTTCCAAGCGCAAAGCGTCTGCCTTTATGCTTTGCAGGGAACTTCTCAAGAGGCATAGCAGAGGAATGGTGACGCTAATGATTGCAGCATCGCCGCTCACCATCTGGGTAGACTCCTCAAAGTTTCCAAGGACCTGGCAGATATCTGCCAACCAGGCCCACTTTTCTGTAAAGAATTGAGGAGGCTGACTCCCACTGCGCCACCCATGTTGGAGTTGGTATTCCACCATAGCTCTACGCTGCTCATAGAGCCTGGCCAACATGTGGAGCGTAGAGTTCCACCATGTGGGCACGTCGCACAGCAGTCGGTGCACTGGCAGATTAAACCGATGTTGCAGGGTGCGCAGGGTGGTAGCGTCCGTGTGGGACTTGCGGAAATGTGCGCAGAGCCGGCGCACCTTTCCGAGCAGGTCTGACAAGCGTGGGTAGCTTTTCAGAAAGCGCTGAACCACCAAATTAAAGACATGGGCCAGGCATGGCACGTGCGTGAGGCTGCCGAGCTGCAGAGCCGCCACCAGGTTACGGCCGTTGTCACACACGACCATGCCCGGTTGGAGGCTCAGCGGCCGGTCTGCTCTGTCAGACCCTGCAGCAGTTCGTGGGCCGGGTGCCTCTTCTCTCCTAAGCTGAGTAGTTTCAGCACGGCCTGCTGACGCTTGCCCACCGCTGTGCTGCCGTGCCGCGTGACACCGACTGCTGGCGACGTGCTGCTGCTGACACATCTTGATTGCGAGACAGAGGTTGCGTAGGAGGAGGAGGAGGAGGAGGGTGGTTTAGTGGAGGAAGCATACACCGCCGCAGATACCACCACCGAGCTGGGGCCCGCAATTCTGGGGGTGGGTAGGACATGAGCGGTCCCAGGCTCTGACTCTGTCCCAGCCTCCACTAAATTCACCCAATGTGCCGTCAGGGAGATATAGTGGCCGTGCCCGCCTGTGCTTGTCCACGTGTCCGTTGTTAAGTGGACCTTGGCAGTAACCGCGTTGGTGAGGGCGCGTACAATGTTGCGGGAGACGTGCTCGTGCAGGGCTGGGACGGCACATCGGGAAAAGTAGTGGCGACTGGGAACTGAGTAGTGCGGCGCTGCCGCCGCCATCATACCTTTGAAAGCCTCCATTTCCACAACCCTATACGGCAGCATCTCCAGGCTGATAAATTTGGCTATGTGCACGTTTAACGCTTGAGCGTGCGGGTGCGTGGCGGCGTACTTGCGCTTGCGCTCCAACACTTGCGCTAGCGACGGCTGGACGGTGCGCTGAGAGACATTGGTGGATGGGGCCGAGGACAGCGGAGGTGAGGGTGTGGGTGCAGGCCAGGAGACGGTAGTGCCTGTGTCCTGAGAGGGGGGTTGGATCTCAATGGCAGGTTGGGCAGGGGGAGAGGCAGCGGTGCAAACCGGAGGCGGTGAATGGCCTTCGTCCCACCTTGTGGGGTGCTTGGCCATTATATGTCTGCGCATGCTGGTGGTGGTGAGGCTGGTGGTGGTGGCTCCCCGGCTGATCTTGGCGCAACAAAGGTTGCACACCACTGTTCGTCGGTCGTCTGCACTCTCAGTGAAAAACTGCCAGACCTTTGAGCACCTCGGCATCTGCAGGGTGGCATGGCGCGAGGGGGCACTTTGGGAAACAGTTGGTGGATTATTCGGTCTGGCCCTGCCTCTACCCCTGGCCACCGCACTGCCTCTTCCAACCTGCCCTGCTGCTGCACTTGCCTCCCCCTCTGAAGACCTGTCCTCAGTAGGCATAGCAAACCAGGTGGGGTCAGTCACCTCATCGTCCTGCTGCTCTTCCTCGGAATCTTCTGTGCGCTCCTCCCTCGGACTTACTCCAATTACTACTACCTGAGTGATAGACAACTGTGTCTCATCGTCATCATCCTCCTCACCCACTGAAAGCTCTTGAGACAGTTGCCGGAAGTCCCCAGCCTCATCCCCCGGACCCCGGGAACTTTCCAAAGGTTGGGCATCGGTCACGACAAACTCCTCCAGTGGGAGAGGATTTGGAACCATTGCTGCCCATTCTGGGCAGGGGCCCGAGAACAGTTCCTGGGAGTCTGCCTGCTCCTCAGAATGTGTCATTGTAATGGAGTGAGGAGGCTGGGAGGAAGGAGGAGCAGCAGCCAGAGGATTCAGAGTTGCAGCAGTGGACGGCGCAGAACTCTGGGTGGTCGATAGATTGCTGGATGCACTTTCTGCCATCCACGACAGGACCTGCTCACGCTGCTCATTTTCTAATAAAGGTCTACCGCGTGGACCCATTAATTGTGAGATGAATGTGGGGACGCCAGAAACGTGCCTCTCTCCTAATCCCGCAGCAGTCGGCTGCGATACACCTGGATCAGGAGCTCGGCCTGTGCCCACACCCTGACTTGGGCCTCCGCGTCCTCGCCCGCGTCCACGTCCACGTCCTCTAGGCCTACCCCTACCCCTCAGCATGGTGTATTACCAGTAGTGCAGAAACAGAACGCTGTAATTAAATGTGCCGCTTATTGGCCTGTGGTTGGAGGCTGACTTCGCTTACGGAACGCACAGCAGAGCCAGGAAAGAATCTTGCGCAACCCTGCTGTAACACTTAGCTGGCTGCGTATTAATTAGGACTACTACCCCCAGCACAGACGCAGTACACTAAGGACGGTGACAGGCAGCCCAAATAGAAAGTTTTTTTCCAAATTCTTTTGGAAAAGCCCACTGCCTATATAGACAGTATATCTCTTTCACTGTCCCTGCCTCACAACTACTGGCCCTGGACTATGTAAAATTACTGCAGACTGTTTCCCTCTGGACAGGATGACAGCGGTGATGTAACGGCCAACGCAGAGCCAGGAAAGAATTTTGCGCAAGCCTGCTGTAACACTTAGCTGGCTGCGTATTAATTAGGACTACTACCCCCAGCAGAGACGCAGTACACTCAGGACAGTCACAGGCAGCCGAAATAGAATGTTTTTTCCCAAAATTGTTTGGAAAAGCCCACTGCCTATATAGACAGTATACGTCTTTCACCTTTTTCACTGTCCCTGCCTCAGCACTACTGGCCTTTTACTATGTAAAATTACTGCAGACTGTTTCCCTCTGGACAGGATGACAGCGGTGATGTAACGGCCAACGCAGAGCCAGGAAAGAATTTTGCGCAAGCCTGCTGTAACACTTAGCTGGCTGCGTATTAATTAGGACTACTACCCCCAGCAGAGACGCAGTACACTCAGGACGGTCACAGGCAGCCGAAATAGAATGTTTTTTCCCAAATTTTTTTGGAAAAGCCCACTGCCTATATAGACAGTATATGTCTTTCACCTTTTTCACTGTCCCTGCCTCAGCACTACTGGCCCTATACTATGTAAAATTACTGCAGACTGAGGACGCAATGCTCTGCATGGCCGATATATATAAAAAAAATGTGCAACACTGCAAAAAGCAGCCTCAACAGTACTGCACACGGTCAGATGTGGCCCTAAGAAGGACCGTTGGGGTTCTTGAAGCCTAAAATAACTCCTAACGCTCTCCCTATAGCAACTCCAGCAAGTCAGCACTTTCCCTGAACTATGTCAGAATGCATCTGAGGCGAGCCGCGGGAGGGGCCGATTTATATACTCGGGTGACACCTGATCTCGCCAGCCACTCACTGCAGGGGGGTGGTATAGGGTTTGAACGTCGCAGGGGGAAGTTGTAATGCCTTCCCTGTCTTTCTATTGGCCAGAAAAGCGCACTAACGTCTCAGAGATGAAAGTGAAAGTAACTCGAACATCGCGTGGTACTCGTCTCAAGTAAGGAGCATCTCGAACACGTTAATACTCGAACGAGTATCAAGCTCGGACGAGTACGTTCGCTCATCTCTAATAGTTAGTACTAATAGAATTGCCCTTCCTCTAGTTGGCTCCTGCACAAGTTGGATAAGGTAGTTATCTTTAATTGTTCTCAAGAGCTTATCAACCCTGTCAGATTTGCAGGTTTCATCTTCCCATATTATATCTGGATAATTAAAGTCCCCCATGATTATTACTTTGTTCCGGTTTGACACCTCTTCTATCTGCCTTAACAGTAAGTTTTCAGTTTCTTCTGTTGCTTTTTGTGGCCTATAGAAAACCTCTATCAGGATTTTGTTATTTTTTTTCTCCCTGTATTTCTACCCACAGAGATTCCACGTGTTCATCTCCTGCACCTATATCTTCCCGTAGTCTCAGCTTTAAGTACGATTTAACGTACAGACATACCCCTCTCCTTTTCTGGTACAAATGCTTCACTTCATGATAAAATGCAGCTTACCTGTAGCCACCACTAGGGGGAGCTCACTACATACAGCTCCCAATAAATTTGCAGAATAAATCCATATGTGGTAAGCTCCTCCTAGTGGTGGCTGCAGGCAGACAGAATTTATAACTAGAGGGATTTGGAGTTAGGAAAAGACATTCCAGAATGACCTAATTATCAGAACAAGCCTTGTGCAAACATTGTGGCAGTAAGGGAGGTAGGGTAGGGAGGTTTTGGGTCTTAGGTCTGTAGAATTGTGCATACTGCACTGGGGTATAATACAGGATGTAACATAAAATGTAATGTATGTACATAGTAACTCCACCAACAGTATAGTGAATGCAGCTCTGGAGTATAATACAGGATGTAATTTAAAATCACTGAGGTGAGAGAAAAAATAAGGACATTATTCACTGAAAAGGAAGCCAATAATGCAACACCTGATAGACTGCAGGCCAGGCTCAATCGCCATAGACCCTAGTAGAATGCGGAGAGACATACTATGATATGGAGGAGCTACTTGTTCAATGCAGACTAATAGTCAAGCCACTCACTCGACCCAGCCCTGCATTGAACACGTAGCTCCTCCATATTATAGTATGGCTCTCTGCATTCTAATACTAATATATGTATACAGTGACTCCACCAGCAGAATAGTGAGTTCAGCTCTGGAGTATAATACTGGATGTAACTCAGGAGCAGTTCAGGATAAGTAATGTATGTACACAGTGACTCCACCAGAGAATACTGATTGCAGCTCTGGAGTATAATACGGGATTAGGACAGGATAAGTTATGTATGTACACAGTGACTCCACCAGCAGAATAGTGAGTGCAGCTCTGGAGTATAATACAGGATGTAACTCAGGATCAGTACAGGATTAGTAATGTATGTACACAGTGACTCCACCAGCAGAATAGTGAGTGCAGCTCTGGAATATAATACAGGATGTAACTCAGGATCAGTACAGGATTAGTAATGTATGTACACAGTGACTCCATAAACACAATAGTGAGTGCAGCTCTGGAGTATGATACAGGGTGGAACTCAGGATAAGTACAGAAAAATCGCAGCATGCTCTATTTTTGTGCGTAAGGTCCCCATAGAAGTCTATGCTGAAAAAAGAACACATCTGGGACTCATTAGATAAATAGCCATTTAAATGAGGGCCTCTGAATGTACACAGCAATCTTCTTATTCATTAACAACAAGAAGCAAAGATCTTGAACACAATGAGGGTAAAACCACATGGGTGTATGCGCTAATACGCTTACCGCGTTTGGGTTTTTTAGACTATTCAAACTCTGTACTAGTGCACACAAGTTTGAAAAAAAAAAAGCCTGCCCTATCTCTTCTCACCCGTACTATTAACGCACAAGAATCCCAGTAGTGGAAATGAAACTATTGAAATGAGTGGTTTCATTTCGTCCTGTTATGCGGCTGTGATTTCACGACTGCATAAGGGCTATTGCCCACGGACGGATTATTCACGGCCAAACGCCCGCCGCGAATTCCGCAGCAATGTCTGTCCATAGACATGCTGTATTAAAAGATTCTCCCCTGCCCACGAGTGGAAATCAACTGCGATTTTCCGCTTGCGGGGGAGAATCGCAGCAGGTTCTATTATATGCGGAAAATCGCACAAACGGCTTCCATTCCAGTCAATGGAAGCCATCCATCCCGCGATATTCCGCGCTGTGGGCACTGTGGGGTATTACGGAAATCCACGTCACAGCCCAGCACCGGCATGCCATGCGCTGCACTGCGCATGCGCGCTGCTCACCCGGCGAGACACACATAGCAGATCCAGACAGGTGAGTATGGGTCTCTAGGGGTGCCGGTTCTGATTCTGCTGCAAGATTTCGCAGTCGGGGTCCAACCCTGCCGTGCGTATGAGGCCAAATAGTACAAAGACACACTCCTGTTTAAGCCCTAAGAAATTGAGACACTATGGTACATAGCCAGAACTCCACCGCTATAGTTCTCTACCTTCACAGTGCAGCGGTCTTCTAGTAATGGTTAGGATTAGGATTAGGATTAGGTTAGGATAAGGACAGAATGAGAGATGTCAAAGTGTTTGATGGTGCAATGGAAATAACACTGCAACCTGACTGTGAATAAGGGCGTCTTTGTCTAATTACAGTACAGTTGATGTGATGTTTATTTTTCCAGAACAAATGACTTTCTATTTATGACCTGCTGGAGAAGACTGAGAGAGAATTATCCAAGATGGGAGCCCCGCACGACTATTTATATACTCACCCCACCCCAGGTACAGTCATTACATGTCTTCTTCCGTGATGAGTACCGGGGCACAGCACAAAGGGGCAGAGAAATGGATGGATGGATATGAGGTAGGTAGGTAGGTAGATAGATAGATAGATAGATAGATAGATAGATAGATAGATAGATAGATAGATAGATAGATAGATAGATAGATAGATATGAGATAGACAGACAGATAGATAGGAGATAAACAGATAGATGAGAAAGATACTCATAGTATGCATAGTATTTTCGGCTTAATTTAGACAATGTCCACCTAGTTCATTGTGTTTCACCCCACCTCCTTGTTGATCAAAAGGAAGGCAAAAAAAAAACAAGGCAGAGCCAATTTTAATAGATAGATAAATAGACAAATAGATATGAGGTAGGTAGATAGATATATAGATATGAGGTAGGTAAATAACTATATAGATATAAGATAGCTAGATATAAGAAAGATAGATAGCTATGAGATAGATAGATATTAGATAGATAGATACGAGATAGATAGATACGAGATAGAAAGATACTAAAAAATAAATGAAGTAGAGCCAATTTAGATAGATAGATATGAAGTAGATAGATAGATATCAGTTAGCTAGATAGACAGATATGAGATAGATAGATAGATACGTAAAAAAAAGCAATGAAGTAGAAACAATTTAGCTAGATAGATGGATAGATAGATATGAAGTAGGTAGATAGATAGATTTCAGTTAGGGTGGACACCCACTGGCGATTTTTTTTCTATCTTGCGCTGTGAGAGCAAGTGAAAACACTCGCCTCGTAGCGCAAGAAAGACGCCGGGATGAGCGCCAGTCTTTTTAATGGGACCAGCGGCAGCAGCGCTAGCCCAAATGAAAAGATAGGGAGAATACCGCGGACTTCTGCCACAGCTGTGGCAGGAGCTTCCTTCATCCCCGCGGGGACCGCGGGGATAAAGGAATCCTCTGCCACAGCTGTCACAGTTGTGACAGCTGTGGCAGAAGTGCAGCATGCTATGAAAAAGATAGATATATATATGAGAAATATAGATACGATAGATAGAAAGATATAAGATAGATATGAGATATATTGATACGAGATATATAGATATGAGCTAGATAGATAGATAGATCGATAGATATGAGATAGATTGATATGAGATAGATAGAGACATAAATAGATAGATATGGGATAGATAGAGAGATAGATATAAGATAGATAGATATGAGATAGATAAATAGATATTAGATAGATAGATACGAGAGAGATACAAGATAGATAGATAAATATGAGATAGATAGATAAATAGATAGATATGAGATAGTTAGATATAAGATAAATAGTTAGATATAAGATAGATAGTTAGATATAAGATAGATAGTTAGATATGGAATAGAGATTAAGTTAGATAGATATGAGATAGATAGATATTAGATAAATATGAGATAGATACATAAATTGATATTAGATAGATACAAGATAGATAGGTATAAGATAGATATTAGATAGTTAAATATAAGATAGATATGAGATATATAAATAGATACATATGAGATAGAAAGATAGATATGAGATGGATAGATAGCTAGTAGAGATGAGCAAGCGTACTCGGAAAAGTACTACTCGCTCGAGTAATGTGCTTTATCCGAGTATCGCTGTGCTCGGGTCTGAAGATTCGGGTGCCGCTGCGGCTGACAGGTGAGTCGCAGCGGGGAGCAGGGGAGAGCGGGCGGGAGAGGGGGAGAGAAAGATCTTACCTCCGTTCCTCCCCGCTCTCTCCTGCAGCTCCCCGCTCCGTGCCGGCACCCGAATCTTCAGACCCGAGCACAGCGATACTCGGATAAAGCAAATTACTCGAGCGAGTAGTGCTTTTCCGAGTACGCTCGCTCATCTCTAATAGCTAGATATGAGAAATATAGATACAATAGATCAGTGATGGTGAACCTTTTAGAGACTGAGTGCCCAAACTCACTTATTTATAGCAAAGTGCCAACATGTCAGGGGGCACGGCTTATGGCAACGTATGATTTTTTTCCTCCGTCATTATAAAAACTACAGGGACGTTTCAAAATGGACAGGGAGGAATGCCCTGTGTTTTATTTCCTAGCTGGAGCCCTGGAGTACTATTGGGGCTGATTTTCACTGCAACTCGGTTGCGTACCCGCAGTTGATTTCATACTATGTGGCGCTCCCCCTCACTTCCTCCGTAGGCTTCCTGCTGTCAGCGCTCCCCCGATTCTGGTTCCCAGCGGCTTGTAGTGGCCTCATCTGACTAGTGGCACCGCACCTGACCAGGCCTCCGGAAGCTGGGGGACACTGAAAACAGGAAGCCCTCGGAGGAGGTGAGGGGAAGCGCCGCATAGTATGAAATCAGCTGTGGGTATGCAACTGATTTCCAGTCAAAATCCATTGCAATAGTGTGGATTTTTACTGTATTTTTGAGGCGGACATTCCGCAGTGTTACCACCATGTGTAAACATACCCTGAGTCAGCTTGAGGCAAGCTGCCACTTGCAGAGTGGCCTCAGTAGTAAGTGACCCACACAGCGGCCTCAGTAGTAATAATGTCTCCCACAGTGGCCTCAGTTGTAATAGTGACTCCTACAGTGGCCATTCCACCCTGGTCCTCTCCTGCGGAACCAAGGAGGAGAGGACTCAGGGGAGGAGGATCCCAGGTGCACACTGATGTCAGAGTGTGCACCAGGATCAGCTGCGTGATTACCAGTGGGGAGCTGCGGCACCCCAGCCAGTAATCACTATCATGGTGAGCGGCCGACAGCGGTGCGTACCAGCAGGGAGGGCTCTGCGTAACGCCTCTGGCACGCGTGCCTTAGATTCGCCACCACTGCTATAGATAGATATGAGATAGATAAATGGATAGATATATAGATACGAGATAGATAGATAGATTGATTGATATGAGAGATAGATAGATGTGAGCTAGATAGATAAATGTGAGCTAGATAGATATGAGATAGATATGAGATACTTAGATAGATGAGATAGATAAATTAATATTAGATAGATAGATAGATAGATAGATAGATAGATAGATATGAGATAGATACATAGATATGAAATAGATAGATGTAAGATAGATAGATATGAGATAGATAGATTGATATGAGATAGATAAATAGATGTGAGATAGATAGATAGATAGATAGATAGATGTGAGATAGATAGATATGAGATAGATAGATAGATGTGAGATAGATAGATATGAGATAGATAGATAGACAGATAAAAATGAGGCAGAGCCAATTTAGATAGATGGATAGATAGGAGGTAGGTAGATAGATATATAGATATCAGCTAGATGGATAGATAGCTAGATATGAGGTAGGTAGATATATAGATATGAAAAAGATAGATAGATAGATAGATAGATGGATAGATAGATGTGAGCTAGATAGATAGATAGATGTGAGCTAGATAGATAGATAGATAGAGAGATAGATAGATAGATGTGAGATAGATACATATGAGATAGATAGATAGATAGATAGATAGATAGATACAAAAAAGATAGATAGATATGAGATAGATGCATGCATAGTATGTTAGGCTGAATGAAGACAATGTCCACCTAGTTCATCCTGTTGCACCCCACCTCCTTGTTAATCCAGAGGAAGGCAAAAAAAAACCCCAATGAGGCAGAGCCAATTTAGATAGATAGATATGAGGTAGGTAGATAGATAGATAACAGATAGATAGATAGATAGATATGAAAGAGATAGATTGATTGATAAGCATGAGATAGATAGACTGGTTGATAGATATGAAAATGATAGATATAAGAAATATAGATCTAATAGATAGAAAGATATGAGATAGATATGGGATAGACAGAGAGCTAGATATTGGATAGATAATTAGATATTAGATAGATACAATAGATAGATATGAGATACACAGATAGATATGAGTGAGATAGATAGATAGATAGATAGATATGAGGTAGGTAGATAGATATATAGATATAAGATAGATGGATAGATAGCTAGATATGAGTTAGATAGATATATAGATATGAGATAGATAGATTGATTGATAGATCTAAAAAATTATTCCGCAGCGCTTACATAGACAGGGGGAATACAGAAAGACAAAAAATACAAAAATTACAGAACAACGGTTACATAGTTATCAGTTGATGAAAACAATAGGGGTGAGGGTCCTGCTCCACAGAGCTTACATACTACAAGTAATGGGGTGATACAGAAGGTAAAGGGCTGGAGATGTGCACGGTATGGCGAGGTGGAGAGTGAGGGATGTTATACCATAGACAATGGTCAGACATTTGGCCGTGTGAAGGCAGAATCGGTATGACTGCAGGAGCCGTTTATTATGACTAGCAGGGATTGCAGTCAATAGGTCAGGGAGCATGTTATCAGGGGGGTAGAAAGGAGTTTGTTTAGGGAATGTGGTATGCCTCCCTGAAGAGGTGCGTTTTTAGAGCACGCCTGAAGTTCTGCGAGTCCTGGATTGTCCTGGAAGCCTTTGGGCCTGGGCTGGGTGATGGATTGAGATGAGGGAGGCAATATAGGGGGGCGCTGCACTGTGGAGGGCTTTGTGGATGAAGGTAGCGAGCCTAAAGTGAATTCTGTATTTAACGGGCAGCCAGTGCAGTGACCGGCACAGGGCAGATGCGTCTGAGTAGCGGCTGGACAGGAAGATGAGCCTGGCTGCAGCATTCAGGATGGATTGGAGAGGGTAGAGTCTGGACCAGGGGAGGCCAATCAGCAACGAGTTGCAATAATTGAGCTGGGAGTGAGATAGATAGATATGGGGTAGATAGAGAGATAGATATAAGATAGATAGATATTAGATAGATAAATAGATATTAGATAGATAGATACGAGAGAGATACAAGATCTATGTAAGATAGATAGATACATATGAGATAGTTAGATATAAGATAGAACCAAGGAAGAGAGGACTCAGGGGAGGAGGATCCCTGGTGCATATTGACATCAGAGTGTGCAGCAGGATCAGCGCTGCCAGCAGTGCTGCTGCGTGATTACCATTGGGGAGCTGCGGCATCCCAGCCAGTAATCACCATCATGGTGAGCGTCCGACAGCGGCGTGTGTCAGCAGGGACAGCTCTGCATGACTCCTCTGGCACACGTGCAATAGATTTACCACCCCTGCTACAGGTAAATATGAGATAGATAGATGGGTAGATAGATGTGAGATAGATAGATACAATACACAGATATGAGCTAGATTGATAGATATAAGATAGATATGAGATAGTTAAGGCCCATTTACACGGAACGATGATCGCTCAAAAATCGTTAAATAGCGATCGTTTGAGCGATAATCGTTGCGTAAAACGCATGGCCATCGTGCACTTTTCGTGCACTGCTAGGTGATCGTTAAGTTTAGGCAAAACTAAAAATCGTTGTTCAGCCTTATTAGTAGTTATCCACGGCTATTGCTAATAGCATTATTTCCCGTCAGAGAACAAACGAACTGAAAGCAGATAAGAGCCCTATGGCTATTAACTGCTTTCATCTAAAGGCTTCATTTGCACACTTAATTGCTATTAGGTAGCTGAGTAGCTACTTAATAGTTTATGCAAAATGATCGCTCAAAGCTGTCACTCACACTGTTGTTTGAGCGCTATTTAAGCAATCATCGCTCCGTGTAAATGAGCCTTTGGATAGATATGAGATAGATAGATAGATAGATAGATAGATAGATAGATAGATGTGAGATAGATAGATGTGAGATAGATAGATATGAGATAGATAGTTAGATACGAAATAGATGGATAGATATGAGATAGATAGATATGAGATAGATAGATACGAGATAGATAGATATGAGATAGATAGATAGATACGAGATAGATAGATATGAGATAGATACGAGATAGATAGATATGAGATAGATAGATACGAGATAGATAGATATGAGATAGATACGAGATAGATAGATATGAGATAGTTAGATAGATATAAGATAGATAGATATAAGATAGATAGATATGAGATGGATAGATATGAGATAGACATAGATAGATATGAGATAGATAGCTAGATAGACATATAGATAGATATGAGATAGTTAGTTAGATAAATAGATATTAGATAGAAAGATAGATGTGAAATAGATAGATCAATAGATAGATTTCTCATGGTTTCTCAATATTCTGTGATTTTAGTGAGGTGACTTGTGTCTGTGTACAGAACATATTGTCCCCGTCTTGCCGGGTGTATTTCCCCCCATGTCCTGTGCTTCGCTGCTCAGGGTGAATACTCCGGGTACAGATTCCAGGCTGGAGGTTATGAATGAGCCAGTGTTCGGGGTGACTGAATGGCGGGCTCAGTGAGAGGCTGACTGTGTCCTCCTCTCAGCAATTCCTGTCTTTTCTGCACTCCCAAGATACGTAACACACAAGAGCAGTACTTCACTGCAGGCCTGGGCTCAGGGGGACACATAAAGCCGCCCTTTCTCATTTCCCCTTCCCGTGTTTTTCTGCTATCCTCTTTAAATTGAGAGCTCTGGGAGTTGGGGCTGGGATTGGGGGGTTCCTGACATTTGTTCTGGTAGTGGGGTTACAAAATGGATTAGTGCTTAGAGTCATGAATGGGGGGGAGGTGGCGGCTGAGGGTTTGTGTCTGTTTCTTGGTTGCTGTAAGTCTTTACAGGGCTCCTTATTTTCCCCAGCACTCACTATTCTTGTGGTAAGACTACTTCAGGTGTTAATGGACGAGAAGATTACTTTATTACTTCCAGGGTATAATCTTCATGTAAGCAGCTTCTTCAGTTGCGTCTCTCTATGTGTACAACTGCAATATGTAAGTGGATGGAAAAAAAAATTGTAAGCTGATTTTATATATAAGGATACATGCACACAGCAGAGTCGGATACTGCATGCGGAATCCGGCAGCAGAATCTGGCCCTGATCGCGACCAGCTATCCTGAGTACCTGTCTTTGCCAACTTTTTCTGTGCTGTGGTTGGTCCGGCCGTCACACATGCGCAGTACAGATTTTCCTGCGCTGACGCTAGACAATGACACAGGTCCCGCAATGCCTCTCTGCAATGTTATTTGCGGATGGGCCGCAGCTCGGACGGCTTCCATTGACTTCAATGGAACCCATCCGTGCGGGGCCTGCAGAAAAATGGAGCATGGTGTGATGCCCGCCACAGATTCTGCAATTCAAATCCACCCATGTGCATGAGGCCTAATGCCTAGTATTTACCTGCGATTGATTAAAGGGGTTGTCCAGTTGTAAACTATTGGTGGCCTGTCCTTAGGACAGTTCACCAAGAGTAGATCAGTGGGGGTCCTGGATGGCGTGTTCTAAATGATCTGCTATTGATGGCCTATCCTAAGGGCCCATTGACATGGGCATATGCGAGTTGCGCCCACGAATCTCATGCGCAACATGCATTAGACAGCACATGGGCACACGTCTGTTTGCTGTCTGATCTCCGCGGGCGGTGGGCATTGCATGTGATACGGACCGGAATAGGACATGTTACATTTTCTTTTCACACAGACCAACAGTCCGTGTGAAAACTCGCACATATGAATAGCTTCACTGTCTATAATGGTTCTGTGTGCTGTCCATGAAATACAAGGACAGCACATGGATGGAATATATGTCCATGGGCCCTTATGATAGGCCACCAATAGTTTACAACTGGACAACCACTTTAAATTACTCTTCTTGTCTATGTCTTGTGTCTGGTATTGGCGCACAGTTGAATTTACTTGAATACCATGGACAAGAGAAATGGAGGAGGGCTCCTGTAACAGCCAGTTGCCATACAGCCTGAAACTAGTCCAATGTGAGGTTTGTCAGAAAGTAAAGAAGAAAAATGGCCAACTTCTGGGAATCATATAAAAGAATTCATATAGAATTTATTTTCAGCAATTTGCTGTTTCACTCTTAGGGCGCCAACCCCCGGCCTTTTTTTTTCCCTGCGAAATTCGCAGCATTTTTTTCTCTGCAGGGGTCTATGGGACTTGTAATGTTAAAATCGTGATCACGCAAAATCGCGATTTCGCGGTAAATTGCGATTTTGCGCGATCGCGATTTTAACATTACAAGTCCCATAGACCCCTGCAGAGAAAAAAATGCTGCGAATTTCGCAGGGAAAAAAAACGCCAGTGGGTGGGCGCCCTTAATGCAAAGAATCCTTTCTACCATTGTAGTCTAAACATTTTTTTCTCCTCCAGTCACCCACAGGTATCTTGAGTAGTGTTGAGTGAACCAAAACAGTTGAACATAGTTTTGGATTGAACTTTCTTAAAAGTTTGGTTCGGCGAGGACCTGAACATTGGGTGGTTCATCTTGGTCGAATCTGCTAAAAGAAGAAGGTAAAATACGAAGGAAAAAGAAGAAGAAAGAATCTTTCTTATTTTTCCTCTTCTGCCTCTCATTCCTGCTCCTCCTACACTACTCCTCCTCTTCCTATCCATTCTCCTCCTCTTCCTCCTCCTCCTTATATGGCATTTTACTTTTTCTTTCTGTTTTCTTTTATTTTCTTCATTAGTTTTGCCTTAAAAACAGCTCAGAAGTACTTAGATACCCTTCTAGAGTGTTGTACAGGGCTTCCATGGCTCTTAGATAGTGTAAGCCTGAATGGCGATTAGGCAGAAAAGTGGCATGGGATCTGGGCGTTTAATGGTTAAGTGTCTTGTAGATATACCCTCAGTAATGAGAGTTTTAGGTATCTTACCTTGTGCTTGAGTTCATTTCAGGGTTAAATGAGATCATCAATGGAAGATTCCTGAATATCTGCCCCAGTAACAGCTGGCTTGACAACAGGGTCGGATTGGCCAGTGTGAAAATGGCGGAAAGAAGAGGAGAGGAACAGCTGGCCTAGCAACAAGGTCTGATTGGTCGAGGGTAAAACGGCGGGATGGAGTTGAGCTATAAGAAGTTTGGAGTTCAGTGATTCATCAGCAATTGAAGAATTCTAGTAAAAACTCCCCACCCTCCCTCCTCTTTTGATTTATGCTGTCGCGGTTTTCCATTAGGTGGGACATCGCTCGCTAATGTGGGTGGATTTGGTGTCTAAATGTATTGGTTGGTATGTGAACTTGAGTCTGAAAGATAAAGTCCTCATTTAAGTTATTACATCGTTACTTGAGTCTGGAAGACTCAGGCCAAATGTCCACGGGCAGATCTGATTTGCGGAATCCGTGCTGGTCACCCGTGTGAAAGATCCGCAAATCAAGCCGCCTATAGAGAAGCATGGACATCAGTACATGAATTAAATGATGTGGACCTTTCGCTCCGGAAAACGAATCGCAGCATGCTTCATTTCAGTGCTGTTCCCGCACGGACGGCTTCTATTGAAGTCAAAGGAAGCTGTCCAATCCGTGGCCTGTCAACAATTGAATTGCGGACAGGTCGCGGATTCCGCGGGAAAGTAGGAGGTTAGTTTTTTTTTTTTTTTAAAACTGCACTGCGCATGTGCGGCGTCGTGCCAGCCAGCACTTCTGCACACATCCACAGTAAAAAATAGAAGACCCAGACAGGCACGCAGAAAACCTGAACCGGTAAGCAGTGTCCTCGGCCGTGGGCAGGGTCGCATTCTGCAGTGGTCTCCCGCATGCGGAATCCGATCCGCCCGTGGACATGAGGCCTATGTCTTGGTTTGAGTTATTACATGGTGATTGATATTTGGTTTATGGTGAATGGTTTTGGGAGAAAAACTTTTCACAGAGACGGAAAAAGTCTATAGACTAAATTATTTGGCCCTTATCACAGTTATAGACTAAAATGTATATACTTTAATGGAAATTTAACTTAAAAACATGAATGGGCTCACACACATGCGTATCGCATGGACGAACAAAACAACCACACAAAAACACAAAGGTCGCCTCTTCCTTATCTCAGGAAACTTATGGAGGCTAGAAAAATCAGTATTGATAAAGGACTACTAATGTTATGTCCTCTATTTTTTATTTATATCACATAGGAGGTAAGAGGAAGGCTCTATCTGCTGTAGGGCGCCCGTAAGTATAATGCCCCCCGCAGAGTATTTTAGGTAGAGAACCTCTTCCTAACAAAAATTCACCCCTCTGTGATTACAGTATAACGCTTAGCGCATGACGAGGTGGTTCAAATAGGAGAAACTCCAAGAGAACTAGACCCTTATGCGCAAGAATTACGACGCAGACCAGGGTTATTCAATTGCAGTATGCAACCCTTTAACCCTTTCCAATTCACTGTCTGACGTCTAAAGACATTATGATTTAAGGCTGTACAGCTCAGATGTTGGAAGATGTCTGTCGGGGTTCTCTTACTGTATATTGCTAGCCTCTCTGCTGTTGGAGCCTATCCAACGTGTCACCTCATGTAGTACTGGCTTTAGCCAGCATATAGCGCCCTTGTATAACAGCAGAAAAAGAGTAAGCCCCCTAGGAAAATCTGGATACAAATTGGATTGGAAAGGGTTAATAACATACCATGGCTTTTATTCCCCAAAATTGGTGTCTGGTGTCTTATTTCAATCAATGTTAATTTGGTTATATGGCAATAACTCATAAGATCCCATGTTATACCAGTTTTAGGGGTATTGGTGAAGCTACGGTTAGATTCAAACTAATTTCGACTGAACTTTTTGCTGAAATTTTGCCAGCCAGCCGAACTGAAATTTTGAAAAATTTGCTAATCACTAATCTTGTGGTGTCAACAAAAAGGCATTCAGGAAGATTTACTTTGATTGACATTGCTTCCATCAGTCTAAGTAAAGAGAGTGCTGGAGTGAAGTGTGACAAATGTGTTAAGATGCAATAGCCTCTTAATACATTTGACGCATCATTGGGCACTCCATGCACCACAATCTGAAATCAGAAACTAGCGTAAATCATAGCCCATATCTACTCCAGCTTGTAGCTGCCAGGTTCCGGTGTAAATTATAGTAAATCTTCTGGGCAGTGATGAAAAAGCACAACATGATGTTTCTTCCTACAAAATGCTGGAGGGCCAGACAGACCCCCACTATAGTCAATGAGGTCCGTTCAATGCTGTTTGGTTCCGTCTTAGACATATCTGTTCTCTGTAAGGTTTCCTGCTCCCATGATGGAGCAGGAAAATGGAAATCAAGACGCAGATGTGAACTGAACCTTAGCATTTGCACTGCTGACTTTCACCCCCTCGGCCCTGGGTTTGAGCTTTATGAAACTCCTGAATGCTAATAGCAGAATGACAGGATGGTGTGATAGTGAGGATGATAAATACCAAGCAAACAGGAGCTGCCAATCACAGGATCCTCCATGGACAAATCTTCAAACACCAGGACCGTCCCTGGAAATCAAGGACAGCTGGCGAGTGCTGGAAACAGCTGCCGTTATTAATAGGCATCACAGGCTTCTGTCTACAGAGCGGAGAAATCCAACATAGTGAGAGAGGGACAGAATAGGTTTATCCACACCTAGTAATCCTGGCACAGTTTTTAACTGGACTTTCTGAAATTGCAGCCACCATATGACAACAGCAACGTGAATAAACCTTATCTATCTATCTCATATCTATCTATCTCTCTATCTATCTATCTATCTATCTATCTATCTATCTATCTATCTATCTATCTATCTATCTACCATCTATGTATCTCCTATCTATCTATCTATCTATCTATCTATCTATCTATCTATCTATCTATCTATCTATCTATCTATCTCATATCTATCTATCTCTCTATCTCCTATCTATCTATCTATCTATCTATCTATCTATCTATCTATCTATCTATCTATCTATCTACCATCTATGTATCTCCTATCTATCTATCTATCTATCTATCTATCTATCTCATATCTATCTATCTAACATGGTATATGTCTATTTTATAGCTTTGTATGGAATAGCATTGTCTACTATGTTATCCCATACTACAAGAAACAGATATACGAACTTACACTGGATGGACGACACTTTTTGGCCTCATTAGGTAAATGGAACCCTATAGATACACTTGTACATTTAAGGGGGAAGCGCTGCTCGCTCTCCCCTTACAGTACAGAGGCTTATAGCCACTTGAAGCCGATGACCATGCTAGACTCCACCACCCCTCTAACCTGAGACTCAGCCGGATAGAGGGGACAGAGGTAGGTGACCTGAAGCGCTGTAGAGTGGCCTCGCTTCTCTTCCAGTACAGTGGTAGGGAGAGGAAGTTTTACAAACACTGGTAAGCGCTGTTAGAGGAGGCTCTGCCATCCATAGATGTCATCATTGATGTGCAGCAGGCTGAAGTCGTAAGACATAGTCTGAGTGGAAACTCCAGTGGTAGTTGGTGTCACGGTGGTGGCTACTCTACCTTGTACATGGGCTCGCGCAGCAGACGGATTTCACAAATGGCCGATAATGGTGGCAATAGTGCAATTGTCATGTGACGCCAGTGCCTCTGAGAAAGATGTAGTAAATGAATAAAGAGTTCAAGTCAAATAGTCTTTGCAAAACCAGAGGCACACAGTCTTAGTATCTATTGTAGGTTGATCAATATAACATTCACGGAACAGCTTTATCAGACGGTAGAAACTTCAACAGTCCTTGGTACAATCATATAACAACTGTTTTTGATTCCATAACTCTCTCTCTTTCCTTGTGGTAGATGAAGCGGCCAGTCTAAGCTATCTGGTCATAGCACTGGGTGCTTATTTGTGGAAGAATTGGCGCACACCCGAAACGTATCAGGTGACTTGTTGCAGCCTGGTACTTGAAGGAACTGTAAACGTGATACACCGAACGCTACACATAACTCTTATGTTCTAATTAAACATTCAAGTACAAGTGCCTCATGTGGAGTGAAAACAGCTTGTTCAGTAAAGTTCCGTTTTTTGTAAAAATGTGCTGCATCTGTCACCGCCGCGCCATAATACCCCACCCACATCCTTCATGCTCCTCCCAGCATATACACCAAACTTACGCTCAGCATGTGAAGTTAACAGCTCCTTATAATGAAGCTGATGGATAATGGTAAATTCAGCGCGGATTTTGTGTTCTGTAAATATTATCGTTCTTCCTTCCAGTTTGCAAACTGGCGCTAATCCCAGGAGGATACGTCTTAATTGCAACGGCAGATAATACCTATTTTTAGCGATATGGGGGATTATTTATAAGATTCTCCCTCGGTGATGCATAAATAGCTGCCATCAGATTCACTCAATTAACCCGTTTACTATGAGATAACAAACTTAATGCGCCTCTGTGAATGACTCGGGGGGGTTACTGAACCTTCAGGTCTAATTGCATTATTCCGCCGCGTTTCGTATTATTTGTGTTACTTATTTTCATGCTGATGGGATGCACACACTTCCAGAAACTGTTAACCCCTGATGATGGTGGTGGTGGTGGGGGCGGTTATTGGCCACTTTGAAGGTACAGTAAATCTAGTGTAGAAAACGGCATCCTGCTAATTACTATACAATGAGGCTGATTGTTGGTCGCAGGACCCCGCTAACAAGGAAGCCTTACAGGAGTTGTGGGTTTCTTAATTTAAACAACAAACATCTATTCTGGAGGCCTCCGGCTCGAGGGACAGATGTTCATTCCCAGATCTGTGTGTGAATCGATGTATAGTAGTCGGAACATGGGAAACAGAGAACTTGCAGAGTAAGAGGCGGCATTCCGACCTTTAACTTTTTACCAATCATGTCCTTGTATTTAACTTTAAAGCTTTCATACTGTTTAGGGGTCCTTTATGTATAAATTCTGTGCTGGTTAATCTCATATCTTCCAATAGGTGGCACTGTGTAGGTACTTTTCAATACCCTATTTCATTTTTTTCCCCAGGGAGCATTGCTTGGCCTCTATAAGATTCTCTTCACCAACGTGACCTTCTCCATAAAGAGAAACGTTATTTCCCCAGACTCTATAATATAGCTTCCTAGTGATCAGTACTTTATGACAAGCACCAAATCTCCTGCAATAAAATCCTGATTTTCTGGAGTCACCACCAGGGGGAGCTATTGAAGACAGGATTACTATTGAGTTTTAATAGTTTTATGACGTTTTAAGCTTCCCCTAGTGATAACCACAGATTTTTAGCTGCCATCACTATAAAAATACAGCTGCAAGAAAAAGTAAGAGAACCCTTTGAAATTAGCTGGATTTCTGCATTGATTACTAATTAAATATGGTCTGATTGTTATTTAAGGGTCCTTTTACACGGATCAAGAAATCGTTCGCCTGTGCAAATCAGCAAACGATGACAGAGGTGTTTGCTTTAAAATAAAGTCAGTTTATGGGCTCATGCTAACGGCGGGTTTACATCGAACAATTATCATTCAAATTTGCACGATTGAACAATTTTTGGAACGATAATCTTTTAGTGCGAAAGGAGCCTAAGTCACAATTATAGACAAACACAGTAGCTGGGGGTTATTAACTTAAACTGATGTTTCATACGCTACCAGCGCTGCTGGCATCAGCGCTCATATCCTGGCACCATTATGCCAGGAGTGTTACGGTATACTACCTTTGATACGCCAGCCCGGGTGCCCTACATCTCACCCACAACCCCTGTCCCTGCCTGCTTGCCTCCACTCCTGGCTAACCCCAGGCGGGCAACTGGACGGTGGTGCCTACTCTCACTAGGGACTGAAAAGGCACGCTGGCATACCTGGATGGAAAGGGTAGAATACCGACAGAAAAGGCAGATGTAAATAACTGACACGAACAATACTAAGCAGAACTGAGGCAGATGGAAAAACGTGGCGGATAATAGCAAAGTATAGCAGACAAGATGATAGAAGCAGGAGACCAACAGAGGCAGACTAGCTAGCACACTAAGGGAAACCAATAACTGGCAGTGATTGCAAGTCTCTTCCCGACCTTTAAACAAAAAGCTTCCGCCCAGGGGCAGAGAGAGGGAGACAGCCAACTCCCAACAGAACACAACAAAAGGGAGCTTGTGCACGGCAGCTGCACTCACAGGTGCACGGGGCTGCGCGCCACCAGCACCACGCCGGCCAGGCACCCACACCCCTGGCAGCCGGACAACAAGCCGGGGGGACGCGCCCCGACCGCGGGGCCCCGCACACCGCTGCCCTGGGAGGACCAGCAACCGCCGCATGGTAACAAGAAGTTTGCAGACGTGACACTGTGCCCTCTGATTGGCCACAGCAGTTACATGCTACCACTTGGCCGTCTACCCAGAAGTTGGCGTTGAAGCATTGTGAGTCGCTCAGCTCTGCTTGGGGGTCTGAGGAGAGGTTAGTATGAGCTACTTTTTTATTTTATAATGGACTCAGCTGTTGTTAAAGTTTTTATGGTCATGATAAAAGCCTTTAAATACATACATTTGTATTGCGCAGTGTGGCCATCAGGGGGTGCAAGATGAAGACAGAGAAGTACCAATGGTAAACTTTTCATTTTGAGCGCAATTGCCCTCTAAAACAGTCAGTTTGAGAGCTCTGCATAACACACACAATACTAAAATGCCCTAAAAGAAAGTGTATAAGATTATTTACAACAGTAATAGCCATGGGAATGATTCATTAGCTAGGCAGCAAGTCGTCACCTGAAGTATTATAAAATGTGTATAATAGTAAACCTGCCTGGATGATTCCAAAATCAGTGGCAGAGGATTTTAGAGGATGAGGTGATGGCATTATAACATTATACTATCTGGAGTTATTATAATCCAGTCTGGATGTTCCCACAGTTAGGAGTTGGGTGAAAGCTTTTGATATCATATGAGATGGTTACCAAGTTGGGTGTTTTATGGGATCCAAATGATATAATTCGAGAACAGGACTTGTTGCTTGCTCGGCCCCCAATCCTATCCTGGGGTTAATGGTTCACACCACTGTCAATGCAAAGGGTGTTTCAAAAAGATGAACTCGTTATCAAGCAGTAAATTTCACGATGATGTTACAATTACACAAAAGTTACATGCAGTAATTTTATACATGCTTTGTGTCCCCTTCATTGGCTGAGATGATAGTTAAATTTGTCCCCAACGCCTCTTAAAGTGTCTTCTTCCACTGAGGTCAC
Organism: Eleutherodactylus coqui; assembly: GCF_035609145.1. Taxonomy (NCBI): domain Eukaryota; kingdom Metazoa; phylum Chordata; class Amphibia; order Anura; family Eleutherodactylidae; genus Eleutherodactylus; species Eleutherodactylus coqui. The sequence goes on from NC_089839.1 coordinate 194,607,836, forward strand.
CGCTGCCGTAATTCTGTTTCTGAGGTCATACAGATTGGTCAGTAATAGTGACACACAAACCCGATCTCATATCTGGGGTCAAGAGTGTAGCGCCAAGTCTTCGGGTCCTGTGTGACTTATGCAATGTTGAGGTAGTGTGCCATTTACAGGAGTACATGGTGTGTGACAGGGAGGAAACACAAGAAGACAGAGCGACTTTCACAGGTCAAGTTATCTATGGATCTCTGTTCCCACACACCCTTTGACTAACACTCGCCAGTACAGATGAGCGAGCACCAAAATGCTCGGGTGCTCGTTACTCGGGACGAAATTATCGCGATGCTTGAGGGTTCGTTTCGAGTAACGAACCCCATTGAAGTCAATGGGCGACCCGAGCATTTTTGTATATTGCCGATGCTCGCTAAGGTTTTCATTTGTGAAAATCTGGGCAATTCAAGAAAGTGATGGGAACGACACAGCAACGGATAGGGCAGGCGAGGGGCTACATGTTGGGCTGCATCTCAAGTTCCCAGGTCCCACTATTAAGCCACAATAGCGGCAAGAGTGGGCCCCCCCCCTCCCAACAACTTTTACTTCTGAAAAGCCCTCATTAGCAATGCATACCTTAGCTAAGCACCACACTACCTCCAACAAAGCACAATCTCTGCCTGCATGACACTCCGCTGCCACTTCTCCTGGGTTACATGCTGCCCAACCCCCCCCGCACGACCCAGTGTCCACAGCGCACACCAAAGTGTCCCTGCGCAGCCTTCAGCTGCACTCATGCCACACCACCCTCATGTCTAATTATAAGTGCGTCTGCCATGAGGAGGAACCGCAGGCACACACTGCAGAGGGTTGGCACGGCTAGGCAGCGACCCTCTTTAAAAGGGGCGGGGCGATAGCCCACAATGCTGTACAGAAGCAATGAGAAATATAATCCTGTGCCACCGCCATCAGGAGCTGCACACGTGGGCATAGCAATGGGGAACCTATGTGCCACACACTATTCATTCTGTCAAGGTGTCTGCATGCCCCAGTCAGACCGCGTTTTTCTATAAATAGTCACAGGCAGGTACAACTCCGCAATGGGAATTCCGTGTGCACCCACAGCATGGGTGGCTCCCTGGAACCCACCGGCTGTACATAAATGTATCCCATTGCAGTGCCCATCACAGCTGAGGTAACGTCCGATTAAATGCAGGTGGGCTTCGGCCCACACTGCATGCCCCAGTCAGACTGGGGTTCTTTAGAAGTGGACACATGCAGTTACAACTCCCTGTGGACCCACAGCATGGGTGGGTGCCAGGAAGCCACTGGCGGTACATAAATATATCCCATTGCATTGCCCATCACAGCTGAGGTAATGTCATGTTAAATGCAGGTGGGCTTCGGCCCACACTGCATGCCCCAGTCAGACTGGGGTTCTTTAGAAGTAGACACATGCAGTTACAACTCCCTGTGGACCCACAGCATGGGTGGCTCCCTAGAACCCACCGGCGGTACATAAATATATCCCATTGCAGTGCCCAGCACAGCTGATGTAACGTCAGCTTTAATGCAGGTGGGCAAAAAATTAATTGGATTACACTGTAGGCGAGGGCCCCAAAAAATTGGTGTACCAACAGTACTAATGTACCTCAGAAAAATTGCCCATGCCCAACCAAGAGGGCAGGTGAAACCCATTAATCGCTTTGGTTAATGTGGCTTAATTGGTAACTAGGCCTGAAGGTAGCCCAGTTAAAATAAAAATTGGTTCAGGTGAAAGTTTCAACGCTTTAATGAGCATTGAAACGTATAAAAATAGTTTACAAAAATTATATGACTGAGCCTCGTGGGCCTAAGAAAAATTGCCCGTTCGGCGTGATTACGTCAGGTTTCAGGAGGAGGAGCAGGAGGAGGAGGAGGAATAGAATACACAGATTGATGAAGCAAAAAGGTCCCCATTTTTGATGGTGATAGAGAACGATGCTTCCATCCGCAGGTGCAGCCTAAGTATTGCTTAGGTATCGCTGCTGTCCGCTGGTGGAGAAGAGAAGTCTGGGGAAATCCAGGCTTTGTTCATCTTGATGAGTGTAAGCCTGTCAGCACTGTCGGTTGACAGGCGGGTACGCTTATCCGTGATGATTCCCCCAGCCGCACTAAACACCCTCTCTGACAAGACGCTAGCCGCAGGACAAGCAAGCACCTCCAGGGCATACAGCGCGAGTTCAGGCCACGTGTCCAGCTTCGACACCCAGTAGTTGTAGGGGGCAGAGGCGTCACCGAGGATGGTCGTGCGATCGGCTACGTACTCCCTCACCATCCTTTTACAGTGCTCCCGCCAACTCAGCCTTGACTGGGGAGCGGTGACACAGTCTTGCTGGGGAGCCATAAAGCTGGCAAAGGCCTTGGAGAATGTTCCCCTGCCTGCGCTGTACATGCTGCCTGATCTCTGCGCCTCCCCTGCTACCTGGCCCTCGGAACTGCACCTTCTGCCACTAGCGCTGTCGGATGGGAATGTTACCATCAGTTTGTCCGCCAGGGTCCTGTGGTATAGCATCACTCTTGAACCCCTTTCCTCTTCAGGTATGAGAGTGGAAAGGTTCTCCTTATACCATGGGTCGAGCAGTGTGTACACCCAGTAATCCGTAGTGGCCACAATGCGTGTAACGCGAGGGTCTCGAGAAAGGCATCCTAACATGAAGTCAGCCATGTGTGCCAGGGTACCTGTACGCAACACATGGCTGTCCTCACTAGGAAGATCACTTTCAGGATCCTCCTCCTCCTCCTCCGGCCATACACGCTGAAAGGATGACAGGCAAGCAGCATGGGTACCCTCAGCAGTGGGCCACGCTGTCTCTTCCCCCTCCTCCTCATGCTCCTCCCCTCCTCCTTAACGCGCTGAGATATAGACATGAGGGTGCTCTGACTATCCAGCGACATACTGTCTTCCCCCGCCTCCGTTTCCAAGCGCAAAGCGTCTGTCTTTATGCTTTGCAGGGAACTTCTCAAGAGGCATAGCAGAGTAATGGTGACGCTAATGATTGCAGCATCCCCGCTTACCATCTGGGTAGACTCCTCAAAGTTTCCAAGGACCTGGCAGATAGCTGCCAACCAGGCCCACTCTTCTGTAAAGAATTGAGGAGGCTGACTCCCACTACGCCGCCCATGTTGGAGTTGGTATTCCACTATAGCTCTACGCTGCTCATAGAGTCTGGCCAACATGTGGAGCGTAGAGTTCCACCGTGTGGGCACGTCGCACAGCAGTCGGTGCACTGGCAGATTAAACCGATGTTGCAGGGTCCGCAGGGTGGCAGCGTCCGTCTTGGACTCGCGGAAATGTGCGCTGACCCGGCGCACCTTTCCGAGCAGGTTTGACAAGTGGGGGTAGCTTTTCAGAAAGCGCTGAACCACCAAATTAAAGACATGGGCCAGGCATGGCACGTGCGTGAGGCTGCCGAGCTGCAGAGCCGCCACCAGGTTACGGCCGTTGTCACACACGACCATGCCCGGTTGGAGGTTGGACCATGCCCACCGCTGTGCTGCCACGCCGCGCGACACCGACTGCTGGCGACGTGCTGCTGCTGACACATCTTGATTGCGAGACAGAGGTTGGGTTGGAGGAGGAGGAGGGTGGTTTAGTGGAGGAAGCATACACCGCCGCAGGTTCCCACACCGAGCTGGGGCCCGCAATTCTGGGGGTGGGTAGGACGTGAGCAGTCCCAGGCTCCGACTCTGTCCCAGCCTCCACTAAATTCACCCAATGTGCCGTCAGGAAGATATAGTGGCCCTGCCCGCCTGTGCTTGTCCACATGTCCGTTGTTAAGTGGACCTTGGCAGTAACCGCGTTGGTGAGGGCGCGTACAATGTTGCGGGAGACGTGGTCGTGCAGGGCTGGGACGGCACATCGGGAAAAGTAGTGGCGACTGGGAACCGAGTAGCGCGGGGCCGCCGCCGCCATCATGCTTTTGAAAGCCTCCGTTTCCACAAGCCTATACGGCAGCATCTCCAGGCTGATCAATTTGGCTATGTGCACGTTTAACGCTTGAGAGTGCTGGTGCATGGCGGCATACTTGCTCTTGCGCTCAAACAGTTGCGCTAGCGACATCTGGATGCTGCGCTGAGAGACATTGCTGGATGGGGCCGAGGACAGCGAAGGTGAGGGTGTGGGTGCAGGCCGGTAGGCACTCGTGCCTGTGTCCTCAGAGGGGGGTTGGATCTCAGTGGCAGGTTGGGGCACAGGGGGAGAAGCAGTGGTGCAAACCGGAGGCGGTGAACGGCCTTCGTCCCACCTTGTGGGGTGCTTGGCCATCATATGCCTGCGCATGCTGGTGGTGGTGGCTCCCCAGCTGATCTTGGCGCGACAAAGGTTGCACACCACTGTTCGTCGGTCGTCAGGCGTCTCTGTGAAAAACTGCCACACCTTAGAGCACCTTGGCCTCTGCAGGGTGGCAGGGCGCGAGGGGGCGCTTTGGGAAACAGTTGGTGGATTATTCGGTCTGGCCCTGCCTCTACCCCTGGCCACCGCACTGGCTCGGCCTGTGCCCACACCCTGACTTGGGCCTCCGTGTCCTCACCCGCGTCCACGTCCTCTAGGCCTACCCCTACCCCTCAGCATGCTGTATTACCAGTAGTGCAGAAACAGAATGCTGTAATTAAATGTGCCGCTTATTGGCCTGTGGTTGGAGGCTGACTTCGCTTACGGAATGCACAGCAGAGCCAGGAAAGAATTTTGCGCAAGCCTGCTGTAACACTTAGCTGGCTGCGTATGAATTAGGACAACTACCCCCAGCAGAGACCCTGTACACTGAGGACGGTCACAGGCAGCCCAAATAGATTTTTTTCCCCAAATGTTTTTGGAAAGGCCCACTGCCTATATACACTAAATATGTCTTCTGTCCCTGCCTCACCACTACTGGCCCTGGACAATGTAAAATTACTGCAGACTGTTTCACTGTGGACAGGAATACAGCGGTGATGTAACAGGCAACACAGAGGCAGGAAAGAATTTTGCGCAAGCCTGCTGTAACACTTAGCTGGCTGCGTATGAATTAGGACAACTACCCCCCAGCAGAGACCCTGTACACTGAGGACGGTCACAGGCAGCCCAAATAGATTTTTTTTCCCAAATGTTTTTGGAAAGGCCCACTGCCTATATACACTAAATATGTCTTCTGTCCCTGCCTCACCACTACTGGCCCTGGACAATGTAAAATTACTGCAGGACGCAATGCTCTGCACGGCCGATATACAAAAAAAAAAAAATTTGCAGCACTGCAAAAAGCAGCCTCCACACTACTGCACACGGTTAGATGTGGCCCTAAGAAGGACCGTTGGGGTTCTTGAAGCCTAAAATAACTCCTAACGCTCTCCCTATAGCAGCTCCGGCACCAGCAGCACTTTCCCTGAACTATGTCAGAATGCATCTGTGGCGAGCCGCGGGAGGGGCCGATTTATCTACTCGGGTGACACCTGATCTCGCCAGCCACTCACTGCAGGGGGGTGGTATAGGGCTTGAACGGCGCAGGGGGAAGTTGTAATGCCTTCCCTGTCGTTCTGTTGGCCAGAAAAGCGCGCTAACGTCTCAGAGATGAAAGTGAAAGTAACTCGAACACGCTAATACTCGAACGAGTATCAAGCTCGGACGAGTACGTTCGTTCATCTCTACTCGCCAGCTCTCTACCAGTACACACTCACGGAGCAGGAACATACACGCAGCACTGCACGGTGGTGACTCGCAATCCTTGCGCTTTTTTCCCCGCTTGTCCTTAATTCTCCGGCTTGGGAAGAAGGACTCCAAGACATGCATATGCCAGCCTCTCAGCATCTTCCATCTTCCCTGCACGCAGACTAAGGCTGCCTGTTCACGGGTGTTGCAGTATCGGCCGCGGGAGCCACCGCCCGGGAGCAAGAGCCTGCAGACGGATCTCCGCCGGTCAGCCTGTCTGACCGCGGAGGACCACGGAGAATCTGAGAGCATGCTGCGATCTGCCGGCCGCGAGCGGAGAATCGCAATGATTCCATAGCAACGCCATGGAGAGCTTTCACTGCGTTCCCTTCGGCCGAATTATCGCCGCGGGGAACGCAATGAAAACTCACCCGTGGTAATGGTGTCCTTGTGCAGACAGGCTCCACACTCCACAGGAGGACTGACGAGAAGGCCCAGAGAAGAGAGATAGCTAAAAGCCAAAGACTCACTCATGCACCTTGCAACCACATACATAAAACAAGGTCACATGTGTATTATTGTATCTTGACGCCACCAGGAATTCCTAGTGGAGCCAAGATTGACAGGGGGGTGACGCCCCCTGAACGCGATTGGCTGGGCAGGGTGTTAGGCAGCAGGTCCTGCAAGGCCACTAAAGAAGAATAGAAATGCGATGTAGCATCCGGCGGCGCCATAACCGCGCACCCCCAACAGCAAGTGACTTCCCCGGCGGCCGCCCAGAGGATGGAACACCCCCTCGCTGTTCAACTGCTGTGCGATGTCAGGAGCAGGGAGGGCAAACACTTCTCCCTGTCGATAGCCGGGAGCGGCTGTCAAGGTGCAGTGATGCGCCTGGCGGAATGGACCTCCGGCGGCCGGGACGGAGAGGTGACCATGTGGTCGGGAGAGTAGCACGCATGCCTGAAATGCTGGGCAGGATGGAGCACTGAGGCTGCAGCATCTGCAGTGGTTTCTCTCAGCACTGCAGCCGTAGCCTGAGGGTTACTATAGTTCTTAGCCTTACATTATGACATGTAAATGCTGCCATGTTACAGTGGTACCATGCCAGCATTTACAGGTAATAATGTAAGGCTAAGAACTATAGTTTCCCTCAGGCTAAGGCTGCAGCGCTGGGATAAATCTATCCAAACTGTGCTGCTAGGACCTTTGTGGCTTCACCCTATCGGGAGCTAGGGGTGTGAGAGGGGCATTCCTCCTGTCAAACCCCTAGCTTCTGGTGGCGTCAAGGTACAATAATACTGGTCACATGACCTACAAACAATACATTTCTAGACATAACCCAGACAGTAACCCATTTAGTGCTGCAGCTCTGCAATACACATCATATTCACTCACATGGAAGACTATATTTTAACTCTTTCTGCTGTGCACACCCTGTATTCCTTACGAGGCCGACCTCACTTACCATTTTAGACGCAGGAGCTGCCACTTTTACCAATCCAATTGACCCTGCACCATTGTCCAGGAGTCAGGAGCACTACTTTCCGATCCTCTCTTTGCCAACATAGGGCAATTCTCAGAGTCTGGGCAGTATTATCCCCAGCTCTCTTAGACTCAGTCCTGTGTCACTTCAGCATTGTTCTCTCTCCCTCTATGTCCTCTTCCTCTCTAGCAATGCTAGTCTCCTCACAGCCAGCATTATCTGCATCCTCTGTCCAGCTCCTGCTCACCTGACTATGACTATCAAGAAATTGTCCTTTTTATGTTAGGATGTTTGCCAAACACCATCAGGCCAGTGAGCATGCTCAGTTCCATTGTGCCGAAATTTGGTGCAATTTTTGGCACATTTCCCCAATCCATCTCCATGGCAAACTTAAGCCATTAGGGTGAGTCCTTTATACAGTGACAGAGAAGGGGGTTATTAAAATGAGCCAAATGACCAAATGTGAGAGAGAGCACAGAGAGAGACCATACCACATGACCCAGTGTTGGAACTGGGCTGGAAGTGGAAGTTCCGACACCACAGGTCTAGGTAAGGATTTCAGCCTTAAGTGCGTCTTCAGATGAGTGCATGTGCAAATATGCTTGCCGCTACGAATGTTATTTTTGCACATGTATAAGTCAAAAGTCTTTTTTGTTTTTTCCCATGCGAATTTCAACATAAATTTTAAAAAACTGAAAAATAAAGCAGATAGGTCCTGCCCTATCTTTTCTCGAAAGTAGAAAAACTAAAAGATGATAGGGCAAGGCCTACTTTTTCTTGTAGTAATATTGCGTGAAAATTATGCTAGTGAAAATAAAACCATTGAAATCAATAGTTTAATTTCGTCACATTTTGCGGGTGCGATTTTCACGCCCGTAAAACGATCTCAAGGCACACTCATCTATTTAAGCCCTAACTTCCCAAATTTTGATCTGACTTTTCTTTCTACCTATCAGAAGCTCTTATGGCTTAAACAGATGACCATGAAATCACGCCCATAAAATGTGACGCAACTAAGCCACTGAAACAAAGCCAAGCCTAGTTGCGCATACGCCCGTTTGTTTTTGCCATAAGGCTGCAAAATGGGACAAAATCAGGCCTAAGTGAAAAAGCCCAAAGGGTATCTTCAGATGGGTGTATACACAATTTTGCTCGCTGCTATGGAGCGTTGTTGCGCATGAACAGGGTTTTGCACGTGAATTTGAAAAAAATAAGCGGGAAGATAGGTAGTATTAACAGGCAAGAATACCGCTAGTGAGAGCGAAACCATTAAAATCAATGGTTTCGTTCCATCATGTGGCCGTGATTATCATGGCTGTACAATGGGACAAAATCACGCCCATCTGTTTAGGCCCTAATATGCTTGTGAAAAAAAACGCAGGTTTGAGTGGCCAATAGAAATCAATGGGCTTTTACATAATACATATGTAATACGCAGACGACATCTGCCCATGTGAGTGAGCCCATTAAAATTAAGATTTTCATTCAAGGTCAGGAATGTCACAGAAACCATGGGGCCCCTTAGTACAACTTGGAATGGCTCTACTCTACTCCATAATATCCTACATCCTGGTAGCAGTTGAGTTTAGGACATGGTCATGGTTAGTCTAGCCATGGATCTGCTTTCAATATCCCACTACTTCTCCCACCATCCATAGTCATCACTCGCTCAGCTCTTGCGCCCTATTGCAGCTGCTATACCCAACACAGTGGTAGTTATTTGCATGCTAATACTAATTAATTTTGGAGGGTTCTTTTCTGTGGATGGCACACACTATTAAGATCTCACAACTGTGACTTTTGTTTTTGCTTTTGTGTTTCTTTCCTGCTTATTTTTATAGTTTGAGTCCGCAGAACCTCCATGCGCACAATGACCTGGTTGGAACCTACCCAGCAGCTCCAGGCAGTAATGCTATCCTCAGCGCTGTCCATGACAGTGATGATGTTAATTTAATGTTGCCGCCTTTTAATATAATTTTTTAATAAAGCTTTTATTGCCACATGTCGTAAATTTGAGGAGTCTATAAAAATGTCCGATGTATTGTTCACCGAGCCATAAATCATGAGTTCAATCTAAAGGAGATTATACTTAATGCAGAATGACAGTGCAAGAAGGACGGCAGCAGGATGCCAAGATCCATACTACCCCATATATGTTTCTAAACGTATTCTCTCACACCAGTCCTCGTCCCTGAATGTCCGTTCTATAATCTGCATATAAAGTAATTCTGAAAATATACATCTTCACATATACGAATGGCCACTTTATTAGAGACCCCCATCTAGCAGCGTGTTGGACCTTTTGGCATTCTGCAACAATTTATCATGGCGTAGATTCCACTAAGTGATGCAATCGTTCTGCAGGAATATTGGCCCCTGCGGACAGGAAGCTTTTTGTCGTTGCTGCAGCTTAGATGGAGGTGCTGACATGTTCTCACCAGCTGACAGGAAGGGTCATCGATTCATGCTGCTTGCCCCAAATTCTGACCTCCCATCAGCATGGTGCAACAGAAATCTGGATTCCTCGATGTTTTTTCACTGCTCAGTGATCCAATTTTTGTGCTATTTTGCCCTGGTGTCTCACCTTTCTGTTTTTCTTAATGCTGCTGGAACTGGTTGTCTGCCGTTGTAGCTCATCCACGCTAAGGAACACGAGTTGTGCATTCAGACACGTTAATTTGAGCACTGGTGTTGTATTTGCGGAAATTTGCTTGACTGTAAATCGACTATTTGTAAGAACGATTCCTGACATCCCCCTCTGACCCCTTTCGGTAACGAGTTGTTTATGTCCACAGGTTGCCTTTCACTGGAAGTTTTTCCCTGACTATACCATTCTTTGTATACTCTTCACACCTTTGCCTGAGAAAACCCCACATGGTTGGCAGTGAAATTCTGGCCCCGGCTAGCCTAACACCAATGATCAGTCCTTGTTGGAAGTCGCTCAGATTACTGGAGTTTCTTTCTCTGAGGGCTCCTTCAGATGAGCATGAACGATGTTTGAAGAGCCACGTAATCTGCCTGTTCTGCACGTGTCTGCACATATTACTGCTAGTTCACACGCGCATGCGGCATACCCTTTCTGAGGAGTTGGTTGGCTATTAAAGCTTAATGAGGTCCAGCTGTCTTCTTTTCCTGCATTTTGCACAGTGCCATACCCATCGCCTTGCATATTTGCGCACCTCCCATAGATTTCTATGGGGCTTTCGCTGTGCAAGACGCAGGAAAATAAGATCAATGGGTTCATTTCCAGTGGGTGTTCCATCCATATTGTGAGAGGGCCGTGGGCTCTAGTAAAGGGGCCATTCACTGTGTATTGATCCTATGTTGTATTTTTATATATAGATATTCTGAGCTCACATCTCCCAGCAGCCCTCCCTGGTTCAGTGTCTTTACAGAGCCGATTGCTGTGAACTGGCATCTTAGGAGGTGTTATCTTCACTCTACACAGGGGCGCAGCAATAGCAGGTACAGAGATGGGTTAATATTTCCTTTTACTTCGCACATATTATTGAACGTCCTCCATGCAAATACAATATAAGTTCCTTATAATAATTTATAGCACTGAAAAATGGCTCCTTACCCTCCAGGGGCTCCTGTCAGTATGACTTCACAACTTGGCAAGGGGATCGAATGGATTTACATGCCATGTCACCTCTAAAAAGGACACATTGTACCCTATTAAATGTAAGCAGCAGTAAATAAAAATGTAATAGGAAGCTACTGGAAGAAACAGCATTTCGTCTTTTTGTATCATCAGGTCTATTGTCCTTGGGGTATTCACAAAATCAACTTTTAGCACTTATCCACAGTGTGAAGGAGAGGGCGACACGGGACCCCCATTTTCAGGAATGGTGGGGGTCTCAGCGGTGAAACCCCCATCGATCAGACTTTAATCACCTATCCTATGGACAGGTGATAAAAGTCAATTTTGGGATAACCCCTATAAGGGTACATTCACACGTAATGCAATTTGTACCGAATTTCTGCAGTGGAAAATCTGTACCAAAATTCGCGTCAATTTCTGTGTTAAAAACTGCACCATTGGCGCAAATCCCCAGCAGGATTCAAATTTTTCATTTAAAAGAGTGAAATCTGCTACAAATCTGTACTTAAAGCCGCTTCAAAATCCACAGCAAACAGTGCGGAGCCACACCAAAATCTGCAACGTGTGAACCTACACTAAGGACGAATTAACATGAGCATATTTGCGTGCGCAAAATTTGCATGCGCAATATGCAGTGAACAGTACATGGATTGTTTCGTACACAAGCGCATATTTTGCGTGCACAATTGCATTGCGTAAAAAAAATATACATGTTTACATTTCCGGCACATGTGCATATGAGACAATTAGGCTAATTAGCCATTTCAATGTATGGGACTGTGGCTGCAGATTTTTTGCATGCGCAAATGCGCATAATTTGTGTTTGCAAATGGTACAATAAAAAAACACAGTTGGTGCGTTGCATGTTAGGAAAACATTAATCTCCACAGAGATTCAAGCTTCAGAGCACGGGAGTTCTGTAGAAACTGTTTGGGTAAGAATAGAAGGAGAGAACAACAGAAAGGACATCATTATAGGCATTTACTATAGACCGCCTGGACAAGCAGAAGATATGGATGAACTCTTTCTACATCAGATGGCCAGGCTCTCAAAAAAGCATGACACAGTGATCATGGGAGATTATAACTATCCAGACATTTGTTGGGAATCTCTCTCAGGTGAAAGTGATGGATCCAATATTTTCTTATCCGCTCTTGCTGACAACTTTATCTTCCAAAAAGGAGAAGAGAAAAAAGGGGATCTGTGATCTTGGACCTAATTCTTACCAACAGGGAAGGAATGATTAAGGAAGTAAGAGTGGCTGGGACCCTAGGAGGCAATGATCATGCTATCCTTGAATTTTGGATAAAAAGGGGAGAAAGACCTGAGAAAACTCAGACCTCAAGGGTGGATTTCAGAAAGGTAGATTTTAATATACTCAGAAAGAGGGTAGGAAGAGTCCAATGGCTGGGTGTTTTTAAGGACAGAAATGTCCAAAAAGGTTGGGAAATATTGCCAAATGAGATTCTCAAAGCACAATCGTTAACAATTCCTAAAAGAAGGAAGAATGGGAAGCATTTAAAGAGACCAGAATGGATGAACACAGAACTTGCACACATGTTAAAAATGAAGAAAAATATTTTATCAAATGGAAAGTGGGGGAATAACTAAAGAAGAATATAATGCGGTCTGCAGGAACTGTAGGGCAAGTGTCAGAAAAGCTAAAGCTAATAATGAATTGAGGCTTGCAACAGAGGCCAAAAGCAATAAAAAGGATTTTGGGGGTATGCCAAAAGCAAAAGAAAAGCCAAAGATGCTATTGGAGGCTTACAAGATGAAAATGGTGAATTGGTTAAAAATGATGTCGAGAAGGCCGAACTTTTAAATTCCTATTTTGTATCTGTTTTCTCTCAGAAAGTAGATATAACATCAAGTGATCTTCCCTGTGATATTGGAGAAATAAAAGAATGCAGGCTATCCATAAGCAGAGAGATGGTGAGAGAACACATAGCTAATTTAAATAAATTCAAGTCTCAAGGTCCAGATGAATTACATCCTAGGATACTAAGGGAAGCAGCCGAGGTAATTGCTGAACCACTTGCCATAACCTGAAAATTCCTGGAGAAAAGGAGAAGTCCCAGAAGATTGGAAAAGGGCAAATGTTGTCCCTATCTTCAAAAAAGGGAAGAAGGTGAATCCAGGAAACTACAGGCCTGTGAGCCTGACTTCTATACCGGGAAAGATCTTTGAACAAATTATTAAACACCATGTATGCAAGTACTTGGATAAAAATGGAGTAATTAACCAGAGCCAGAATGGGTTTGTAACAAGCAAGTCATGCCAGACAAATCTAATTTCCTACTATGAAAGAATCACCGACTGGGTTGATCAGGGAAATGCGGTGGATATAGTATATCTTGACTTTAGTAAAGCATTTGACAAAGTATCTCATACTATACTTATTGAAAAAATGACTAAATATGGGATTGACAAGGCAACTGTTAGGTGGATTCACAACTGGCTCAGTGATCGTACTCAAAGAGTGGTCATAAATGGCTGCACATCCAAGTGGAAGAATGTATCAAGTGGGGTACCACAAGGCTCTGCCCTAGGCCCAGTGTTGTTCAACATTTTTATAAATGATCTGGAGGAGGGCATTGATGGGAAACTGATCAAATTTGCCGACAACACAAAGCTAGGAGGGATAGCTAACACTAGGGAAGAGAGAGAGTATTCAAAAAGATCTAGAAAAGCTTGAACAGTGGGCGGCGACTAACAGAATGGTATTTAACAAGGAGAAATGCAATGTCCTACATCTGGGCAAGAAAAATAAAGAAAGCACATACAGAATGGGAGGAATTGGGCTCAGCAGCAGCACATGTGAAAAAGACTTGGGTATACTAATAGATCATAGACTGTACATGAGTCAACAATGTAATGCAGCAGCCAAAAAGGCAAACACAATTCTGGTATGTATTAAGAGAAGCATAAGGTCTAGATCACGTGAGGTAATTATCCCCATCTACCCTTCCTTAGGCTTCTTTCACACGAGTGCATATCAGACGGCCTTTTTCACGGCCAGCTAATATGCGCTGTGATCTGATGCAGTGGATTCCAATACATCAGATCACATGGGTGTATTAGTGAGACGTAAAAGCGCCCGGCAAGGCCAATATAGCGCCGGGTGTTTTTACGTCGGGCCCAAAAGATAGTCCTGGAACTATCTTTTGGGCCGGAATACGTCTGCTGCTGCATGGGCTCCTATGGGGAGCCCCATAGCCATCAAATGGAGGAGGTGGGGCGGGCCGGTGCTTAGCCCCCCCCCCCCCTCCCATTGCAAAGACTGAGCGGGGAGGAGGCAAGAGGTGAGCATGCGATAGGGAGGGAGGGGAAATGGGTGATGGCATGGTGAGCTCGGCACATATGCACTGGGCCTCATGCCGTGTAAAAGAGCTTCTACGCCACAGATGGAAGCGTATATTGCCGGCTGTGAAAACACTGGCCAATATGCGCTCATGTGAATGAATCCTCAATCAGACCTCATCTGGAATACTGTGTCCAGTTCTGGGCACCCCACTTTAAAAAAGACATGGATAAACTGGAGCAAGTTTAGAGAAGAGATTCCCGACATTGAAATCAGTGGTTTCGTCTCGTTGTGTTATGCGGCCGTGATTTTCGGCCATGTAACTGGGCTAAAACACGCCCATCTGTTTAAGCCCTGAATTCCACCTCTAAAATCCGCATCACAATTTGTGTCTTTCTGATGCGATTTTTGGCGCTGATCCACACGTGGAATTTGTCCTGCCAATGATCAAAATCTGCATGTGGAATTCTGACATGGGAAATTGCATCTCCGCAAGTTTCTATGTCAAGAAGTGTCATGTCACTTCTTGATGCAAAAACTTGATTTTCCACATCAGAATTCCACATGTGGATTTTGCCACCCATGCTGATCCGCGTCAGAAACAGCGTAAAAAAGCTGCGGATTATGATGCAGTTTTTAGGGGTGGAATTAACATGGAAAATTCTACAGTGAATTTCACCATCTGGTTATTATACCATTACACCAGTGTCACATGGGCATCAGTGCATTTACATGCCTGTTTGCGCTGCGTATTAGCGCAATGGGCATTGGGTATTTGTGCTGGAACTGCATGTTTTACTATACTTTTTGCACAGGCAAATCATATGCATTTGTGTGCACAAAAACATACAATCATACTCAGCATTCATTGAAACAGGTAATTAAGTTAATTAGTTCAAATGCAAATGCAAATGCGCTTATGTGAACGAACCTATTGAAATCAATGGGCTCAATTCACTCCGTATTGCGCAAATACGTTCTTGTGACACGAGCCTAAAACCTGCACTGTTTGGTTGGTATTTTGATGCAGATCCACTTCAGATCACTCTTCCAATTGAAGGGATGAAGTCTGTTGTGAATCTGCATTAAAATCCATCATCCATCATCTTCCCCAATGGTGTGGACTTTGATGCAGGTTTTGGTGTGGATGTTCCACTGTGAAAACACTGCAGCCATTCTGCTACATGTGAGCGTATCCATGACTAGACAGAGGAGGAGGATTTGAGAGCTGGTGTCAATCATAAATCTGGGTACAGTTATATTGATGGTATGCAGTACCTGTCACAGTCTCTTGGTGGCACCATTTAAGCCTTGGGAGAGGACGAATTAGCGCCATATCCTGTTCGCAGCTTCGGTGATCAATCATACTGACACCTGGTGAATTTCTCTACACAGAAGGCTGCGGGAAGACTGACATCTCTGCTTAAAAAATTCATAGCAGTAACTTGTATAATTGAAAGCCTCGTATAAAGCAAAAACCCAAGAGCCGCGAGCGCCAACCCTCCCCGGGCAGATAGTTTAGAGGACAAATAGTAATGGGCATGGCGGCTGGACGGATTCAGTCTACAGCCCAAGGCAGCAACTGAAATTGCCCTGTTCATCTCTGATGCAAATATTAGTATAAGTGTATTGTACAGCCAAGACTCAGTCTGTAAAAGGGGTATTCCCATCTCCGTAGATGTCTGACAGATGCGCGTCTTACCTCTGTGACCCTCCTTAGCTCCAGAACAGCTGTTTGCCCTATCCCCGCATTCTGGGAGGGCTTGTGCATCTTGACACAGGCCCTTTTAGGATAGTTATGGAAACAGCTGAGCCGTGCCAAGTAACTTTTCAGTAAGGAACAGCTTTAGAGGTGCATGTAACATGCTGCATCCACTTTGTTATCATACAACAGACCCTTTTTATGCTAAGCCATTCCTGTTATGTCCCACCAGAGTAATAACACACCTCTAAATAATGGCCAGATGTCAGCTCTACACAGTGATTTTGATTGCAGTGCAGTTACCTCCAGTGAGCAAAGGTGGCGTCTTCTCATCATGCGTTTTTCTTCTCTATCCAGGCCCAGATCGCCATGAAGATTTTTTCCAACTACAACTTGTCTCTACACACTATTCGCATCCTACCACTAACGTCAGTGAACCTCTTAGTACCCTCCATAGTACTAGTGCCCTCTCTGTGGCCCCACAAAGTAATAATGTCCTCTTTGTGGCTATGTGGATTAGTAATAGTACCTCCAATAAGTTATAGCGTCCCCCCATGGTCCCACACACACAGTTAAAACTTGATAACTTGGTCACTGGGAACGGGCAATGACCGTGAACTTTTCTTGAAGCTTTGCAGATTACAGCTTGACACACTAATGCAGGAAAGACACAGACTGTGAGGTCAGGGAGGGGACACAGGATGACTCCGGTCCTACAGGCCACGTTATCTGTAAAGTACCGCTCCTGAAAAGGGAACACTCCGGAGGAGGATGGGGGTAGGAACACTCCACAGACACTCACTCAGTATTTGAAGACAGCTCTGCATGGCGGACTCCTCACTTCACTCGTTATTTAGAGGTGGCTCCTGGCATAGGGGACTTCAGGAAACCTCTCCTCTTCTTCCATCTCTTCATCACATGAGGGTTGAAGGTACCCCCATGTGGCCAGCACTCCACTCCACTCTCAACCGTAGAAGATGACAGAACTCCTTACCACACCACAATCACTCATATATATAGGGTACAGACATCACATGACTAGACAGATATTGATACAATTGCAGACATATCCCAGCCACTTTCAGACATTATCCTCTCACTTGCTGCAGCTGTGCAATACACATAGCAGACAAGACACTTTGCACAGTACATCTACATTAAAGACATGATATGTATGCCAATTATAGAGGGGCTAGAAATAGGTGTTTCGGGCCACTACACAACCACTACAGAAACCACTATATATTGATATTCTGGCACCAGCCACTGACAATGTGCCACTCTATACATAGCCAATCAGAGCTGGTGCTCGATGAACCAATCACACCCATTCAGTGAATGGCTGTAAATGATCGAGTGCCGGCTCTGATTGGCAGAGCCAGTGGCGCTCGTGATCCAATCACAGCACTCGCTTGCGGGAGGCTGGGTATTTAAAGCCCCATTACCAGGAAGAGAATGTTGTCAGCGCGGAGGACACGGCAGCCTGCCACAGTGCCGGAGGCCAGCACGAGGGACCGGGATGCTGCCAGCTAGGTGAGTATTGCTGGTTTTTTTAATCTAGTGCAGCCAGGGCTTATTTTTGGGGAGGACTTATTATCGGGGTAGGCCTTATTTTGGGGGAAACACAGTAGATAAGTTGCAATACCAGACACAACCTGTAGACAGATGTGGTGTTGTTTCTAGCAGAAAACAACCACATTTCTCTAATCCTCTACAACTCATTTAAAGGGCCACTTTGGTGACGTTTTTCATGCATAATGTAGGTATTCCTAGTATAAGTCAGCTACTGTAACCTTGCTTAGTTATTTCCTTCTGTCTAAAACTCCTGGCCTCTTTCTCCTCAGATGGTCATGTGATCTCAGTTCTGACCAGCTCAGATCTACTTGGGGTTATGGATTCATTTTCTAGTCAATTTCTCAATTTGTTTGGTGCTATTACATGGACCCTACCACAGATACTGCCCAGAGGGGGACAAATACACTCTTATCCCAGTTACTGTCACACATGTATAATAGAGGAGATCACAGCTCATCCTCATGACTGTATACTTATGGTCTGTAGCTTATTTATGGGAATATGGAAGGTAATGATAATTAAACTGCAGCCCCCGGCAGACAGAAATAGTATAGCCTCAGCTAATGCCATTCTAATGCATTAGAGGATTGACTGAAAGTGAAAGCAATAAATCTCATGGTGGCTGATAAGCATCAGACATGGTACTGCACTGCATTGAAGTGGCTGCAATACACTGAGGAGACCACCTTTTCCGCTTTTTACTGGAGTGGCCCTTTAAATAGCTGCCAGATAACCTAGCGGCTTCTCTCTGCTGCCTCCTGTGGTCAGGATAACAATGCAGCTGACCACAATCTTGTTAATACTTGACCACAGGCCCATGTCGCACCCACATTACATTGCCTACATTTATGCTTGTGGTCGCTGACTAACCTGAGCCTTACTTAAAAGTCTTATGGATGAGAATAGCCTATGACAGGCCAGTCACAGCCGTAATGTGAGATCTGGTTAGTGAACTGAGGGAAGAACGTGTATTTAATCATTGTGAGAGGCAAAAGGAACTTCACATCAACCGGACTGAAAGTCCCTGACAGATCAATAAAAATGGCAGTCACGCCGCGGCCTTCGCTAAGGGAGCCAATCATAGTGTGTGCTGTGTTTTGCCAGGACGGTGAATGGAGAAGAGTGATTCAGCCTGTCACAGGCAATTTATTGTGCGTTCAGCGTGCTCCGCGCTGGATACAGACCAATTCCTCTTGTGGCAAAATTGATTGTTTGTTTCCCTTTCTCTGTGCGATGTAGAGGTGTCACATCCATTTGTTTCCACTCATCTGAATTAACCTCTGGACGTCTCACCGAGACAAGAAACCCGCATTCTGCGCTGCCCATTACCGGCCAATCAAATTGCTATGTGTCATTGCTTTAGAAATAGCAGTCAGGTGGAATTATGCAAATTATTCCAGAAAGAAAACGACAATTAGCGAATGAAGTTTGCTTTTACACCAGCAGAAGGTGAGCTGTCACTGAGGGGCCTTTTACACGGCTCCATGTAAGCGTGTAATAAACGTCAGTCAACTATATCGGCGCTCATTGTCTGGCCTTCATACACCCAGATTCAGACAAAATTTGGGGTGTGTGAATGGCCGAAAAATTGTTCACGTGTTTATGTCGTGAGTGGTCTCGCAACGCAGATTCAGGATAGAATGCAGCAGAGGCAATGCAACTCCACCGCGGCGGTCCTGGTCACAGTCCAGAAGCCCCCACCAGTTCGTGGCTGAAGCACTGCAGGCTCTCTCCTTATGGACGTCCATGCTGCTTCCTACTGTCGCTCTTCTCGATGCTGCTTAAAGCGGGTTTTCCAGCTGGGGCTTGCTGTTAGTGCCGGGATACACTGGGGTCGAAGGTGAAGCTGTTGCTCCCACTTCTGTGTGTTGGCTGGCACTTGTAATTGTAACCATAGCTGTCATTAAAATCAATGGGAGCTACGCTTGTAACTGCAGGCTGGGATCCCATTGATTTCAATGAGAGCTGTGCCTGCAATTACGGGTGCCAGCCACTACACGGAGGTCGGAGCAGTGGTTTCTGCTCCCACCCTGGTGTATCCCAGAACTGTCAGCAGGTGCTGCCTGGAGAAGTCCCTCTCACATTCATGGCTCCTGTTGCCCTTTCCAGTCTGTCTTCTGCAGCAGCTCCTCTGCAGACTATTGCACCCCTTCTGACACTCTCTCAGCAGCACCTCCACTCACTATTATAGTCCCTGCTCTCTAATTTGGGGTGTGTAGGCACAACAAAAGTTCCTTTAATATCGCATTTGCAATACCAAAAACATTTGCAATCCGGGAAGGAGGGGCAACATGACAGCAGCCACAAGGTTTAGAAGGTAGGTCTAAGTAGCAGCACCAAATGCTCTATGGTAAGAGCCTCTGCAGCAGCTCAGGCTAAGGCCGCTTCCACACGAGTGACTTCATTGCGCGATTTTGTCGCAATGCGACAGTGCTACAAATCACATGTATGTAGAGCCCATGACTTCCAATGGGTTCTTCCACATGAGCAATGTTTTGTAGCCTGCAACATTGTAAGACTTCAAAATCGCGTCATGCTCCATACAGTCGCAATTTGCAGGTTTCTTTTGCGCTTTTTGTAGCCCATGTTTCCCTATGGAGCCCTCCTTTCTATTGCATCGCATCGCACAAAAACGCGGTTTTTGTGCGGTGCGATGCAACTTTTACTGTAGGAAATCCTTCTGTAAAAGCCCTGAAATAATCCCAAACTGAACCAAAAAATACATTACCTAAGAGGTGCTGTCATCTCCCGC
Source organism: Eleutherodactylus coqui (assembly GCF_035609145.1). Lineage (NCBI taxonomy): Eukaryota > Metazoa > Chordata > Amphibia > Anura > Eleutherodactylidae > Eleutherodactylus > Eleutherodactylus coqui. The sequence goes on from NC_089839.1 coordinate 194,627,885, forward strand.
GCGTCTTCTCCCCTGAAGCTCCCTGGCACCTGCTTCAATCAATGAATGGCTGTGATTGGTTCATCAAATACTGCTTCTGACTGACTGGGCCACAGCGCTCGTGAACAAATCACAGCCAACCCTTCCTGGAGACAGGGATTTTGATCCTCCAATCCAGGAAGGGCTGGCAGAGGACTTCAAGCAAGTGCTGGGTAGCTTCAGGGGAGAAAACGCGCCAGAGATGACAGCGCCTCTTAGCTGATGTATTATTTTGCTTTTTTACTGCCGCTAGGGCTTATTTTTGGGGCTTATATTTCAGGCCCACTCCCTCCCCCCCCCCCCAAAAAAAATCCTCATACATGGTGTTACAAAGTTACACGGCTTTGTAGCGACACAAAATTGCAGTATTGATGTGAGAAAACGCAGCAATATTGCACGGACCACCAATACATTAGGGCAGTAGTTCCCAAACTTTTTCCACCATGGAGCCCTTTTTGAAGCAAAAGTTTCTTGTGGAGCCCCAAGGTGTGGTCAGGGGAGAAGGGGAGGGGTTAGGGCATGGCTTATCACAACATATAAGTTTTACCTCTATCGTTATAAAAATGCAGGGAGGAAAGCTGGAGAGCTGGATGGGCTATTGATGTACATTATATTTAAAATTAAAATGCTGCAGAATTAAATCCTGCACCCCGTGTCAGTGTCCGCATGGGTTTTATGCAGATTCTTTCCACAGCATATGGATGAGATTTTCAAAATCTCATCCACTTTGCTGCTACAGCTACTGTGAATTCCACAGTATTGGCCCCAGTAGTGATACCAACCCTTATTGCGGCCTCATAGTAATGGTTCCCCTATTGCAGCCCCAGTAGTAATAGTGTTCCCCACAGTGGCCTCAGTAGTAACTGTGTCCCCTATAGTAGTGACCCAAATTGTGGCCCCAGTAGTAATAGGTCACCCCTATTGCAGCCCCAGTATTTATAGGTCACCCCTATTGCAGACCCAGTAGTAATAGGTAACCACTATTGCAGCCCCAGTAGTAATAGGCGACCCTTATTGTGGCCTCAGTAGTAATAGCGACCCCAATTACGGGCCCAGTAGTAATAGGTGACCCCTATTGCGGCCCCAGTAGTAATAAGTTACCCCTATTGCGGCCCCAGTAGTAATAGGTGACCCCTATTGTGGCCCCAGTAGTAATAGGTGACCCCTATTGCGGCCCCAGTAGTAATAGGTGACCCCTATTGCGGCCCCAGTAGTAATAGGTGACCCCTATTGTGGCCCCAGTAGTAATAGGTGACCCCTATTGTGGCCCCAGTTGGAATAGCGACCCCTATTGCGGCTCCAGTAGTAATAGCGACCCCTGTTGCAGCCCCAGTAGTAATTGGTGACCCTTACTGTGGCCCCAGTAGTAATAGCGATCCCTATTGTGGCCCCATCAGTAATATCAATCCCACAGTAGCCCCAGTAATATTAACCCCCTCAGTAATATTAACCCCACAGTAGCCACAGTAATAATAGTCCCCCATCCCATATACTTACCTCCTCCTTGCAGTCAGCGCCGCTCTTCCTCTGCTCAGCGCTAAGCCCGGGTGCACACTGACATCAATGTGTGAACCCAGAGCGTTTGCTCCCTTGTCCTGTCCTACAGAACTAAGGAAGAGAGGGCTCAGGGGAGGAGGAGCACACTTTGGGAACCGCTGGTATAATGTAAGGGAGCGAAGGAGCTCAGCTCATTCGATGCCAGTATGACCAGTGCTACCAGTCCTCTGTGGTGATGAAGCTAGCACACCACCTATGATGCTGATAGAGGAGGGGTTGGCAGTATAAGAATGCCAGCAGGTGCCATTTAAAGCAGTTCAGCATGGCATATACCACATAGAGGGCACTCACCTCCCTACTGGGGGTGAGCGCTGAAGAGACTCTGTTGTGATAGCTGCTGCAACAGGGTTGCCAAGAGACCACACATGGAAAGAGAGCACTAATCAACTGTTGACCAGGCCAGTGTACTTGTGCACTGATCTCATTTCTGCAGGAAGCAGACAGCTCCATTCTCACTGCAGTGGCCAGGCTTGGTATTACAGACAAAGTTTCTATTCACATCAATCGCAGTGGCCTGGCAAATAGCTGATTGATGGTGGTCCCAGATGGTAAACCCCCATTAATCTACTATTGCTGGTCTAAGATAAGGATAGGCCATTATTAGTTTACAACTGGACAACCCCTTTAATCTTTGAGGCCTATGACTTATGGACTGTGAACTGTTACCGCATGTGACCATAAGGCCTGATTACAAATCTTATATGCAAAGTTTAAAGCCAACCTGTCATGTCCTAATGTCAGTGGGGACAGCTACATAGCTTTGCAGCCATGGCTCTGCTGACTTCAGCAATTTCTCTTTTTTCCCTCTAACTCCTCCCATTCTCCTGTATGGTCCGTTGTAGTGTGAATGTGTCAGGTGGGCGGTTCCTATTTCTTGCTGTCAATGAAGTTTGACATCACCCATTGACAGTGGTGACTCCCCACCAGACGCATTCACAGTTCCGAGAACCGAATCTTGTGACATAAGGGCGTCACAAGTCCTCTTTAAATGGGTTGTGCCAAGTTATTAGGTAATCCCCTGTCCACAGGATAGGGGATGACTTTATGATCAGTGGGGGTGCAACCACTAGGATCCCTACCCATCTCAAGAATGAGGGTGCAGAAGGTCCCCGCATAATTGGAAAGGACTTCGCATATGCCTGCGATCACTCCATTAATTTCCATAGAAGTGCCGGAAATTGCTGATTATGAACGCTCAGCTATTTCCAGTGCTGTAATTGAAATGACTAGAGCTGTGCTGCGCATGTATGACCTCTACTTCATTCATACGGGGGCCTTCGGGATCCTAGTTGTTGGGATCAGTGGGGGATCCAGCAGTTGGATCCCCACCGATCATAAAGTCATCCTCTATCTTGTGGGTAGGTGATAACTTTATAACTTGGCACAACTTCTTGAAGTAACAGTGAAGAATGTACAAACATGTACAGTAGTAAAGTGTGAAGTTTTCTGCAAATCACCTGCCTTACTTCCTGCCTTATTACAACAAGGTATTGCATGATGAGGACTACAACCTGCGGGGTGACACCACTTCCTGGGTGCAGTACTCTATGTGGTATTCTGCTGGATAGGAAGCTGGCACTGATGTTTAGCACTATCAGAACAACATTTGTAAGGAAATGTACATTTCATTGTAATTGCTGCTGTATAAATACTAATGCTCGGGACTCATCAGCCCTTGTATTATTCATGATAATTGTAATGAAAAATGGATCGTGCAAGGATGATGGGCGGCAGGCTGCCTGCACTATAGGGGTGTAGAGGTAGGAGCAGCAGCTAGTGTCTGAGAACCTCCAACGGCAAGAGGCCAATGTTATAAATGGCACATGCCACGTGGGGGACCCTGTGACACATTTTGTATTGGGGCTTAGGAACTCCGTCTACAAAGTTTGCCAGTTATTATGGTTTATTCCGGATTGCTATAGAAGTTTTGCCTTAAAGGCTATGGACACTTTGGGGGGGCATTTTTGGCTGACAATCATTTTTGCAATAGAGTTCAATTAACTATTTTGCACCGTTTGTCTTCTACAGCCTCTATATATTGCTGTATATAGAAACTACAGTCTAAGGGTGCGTTCACACGAGTGCATAAACGGCGCGTTTTTGCGCCCAATCGTATATACGTGACCATCTGAGGCATTGGTTTCCAATGTATTCGTTCGCACGGGCGATTTTATGGCGCGTAAAAACGGCAACCCGAAAAAAAACGGAACATATGCGACCGAAATACGCGCCAACGCATATTCGATGGCTGAAAAGATAGTTTGCAAAGTAGAAACAAACGATAATACGCTTTCTAGCTCTGGTCATGATCGCCGAAAAACGTTCTTTCCGGCGATTAAACGCTGCGCACGTGCGAACGTAAATGCGCCTACGTTCGTGTGACCGCGCCTACGTTCGTGTGACCGCGCCTTGCACATGAACGTATGTGTATTTGTGCACACATGAGCTTAGCCTTTTTGTGGAACAAACAATGCTTTTCTGCATGTGCAGCGGCGTAATGTACTGTACTTTTTACTGCACATGGCAAGCAAAGACAATTGAAATGGCTAATTAGTCTAATGAGTTCAAGATGTGTTCTTTTTCAGACAAGATGGTTGGAATGCCAACACTGTATTCATCTGCAGTTTGCTTGACTGTGCAGCGCTTGTTCATTAGAACGATTCTTGACCTCCTCCTCTGACCCCTTTCAGCGACGAGTTGTTTCCATCCACAGGATCCCCTTTCGCTGGATGTCTTTCCCCGATCACGCCATTCTCAGTATACTCTCCACACTGTTACACAAGAAAACCCCACTCTGATTTTCCCATCCAATGTGGATTCACACTGAAACTGATCCACGGAAAACTGGTCACATGATTTTATGCTGCACTTCAGGGTCACGGGGAGAATTTCCATACAAGCACGTACTACTCATGAAAGGGTCAGTGTTAGAGTTGAGCGAACATACTCTGCCGAGCTTGATGCTCGTTCGAGCATTGGCGTACTCGATGGTGCTCGTTACTCGAAGGACCATCAAGGCGTGTTCGACTGCGCCCCAGTTTTTGGCTTCTCTCCGCTGTGACATGCCTGTTTAGGCCCCTCCCCGCCGCAGCGCGCGTCATTGGCAAATTTTTTGGCTGGCGGGCGAGAGAGAGAGAACGTAGGGGAAAAAAAAAAAAAGCTTGGCACCCGGCGTCCCACATACAAAAATGCTCGAGTCTCCCATTGTAGTCAATGGGGTTCGTTACTAGAGTAGAGCTCTTGAATTTTACAAAAAGCTCGACTCGCATAACGCGGACCCGTTCATCAATGGTCAGTGTCTGTAATAAAGTTGCCAATCAGAGTAAATAACCATTGGGTTCTTTGATAATCTACATTCCATCCAAGACCTCTGTGGAAGAACATAGTGTAGCACCTGTAATACAGACCCTAAAGTACAGCCATAGTACATCCATTTAAAATTGGCGTTAGGCAAATTTTCCATTCATAAGTCAACAAAAAGGGCAATGGTCCTTGTCAGAGTTGCAACGGCGGCCATATTGATGGTTACCCAACCTTCCCGAATAGAATTATTAACAACTTGACAGGAAAGGACGACTCAAGGATTTCTATTTAATGGCTTTTTTTTTTATTCTGAGGGAAACGCTCTTCATATTTGACAGCAGCATAAAAAAATGAATGGTTCATTATGCCGATGAAGTATAAAAAAAGCCGACATCACAGGGCGACCTTCAGGAAAGATCAAGGGCCGGCCTTCTCAGCTGTTTATGTGGAATTAGCAGATAAGGAGAATGGAGCAGCGGGAAGTCTTTTTATTGCAGAAAATGATTTCCCGTTAGATGTCGGAGCCCGCAGGTATTTGTCACTTGGGCTTGTAGCAGGAGAGGAGATAAATAGCTGGGGATGTAAGAGATGTAAGATGATCCCCCGCCTGTGACTGCCGACTGTAAATCCTGCACAATTGACACTGAATCACCGACAGTGTATAGACACACTTATTGACACTAAATGAATGAGCAATTCTACAGTAGCCAACTTAAATTCCTCAACTGTGTTCAAATGACTCCACTTAAAGGGGAACTCCATCTTTGTAACAAGTCATAGAGAATTAAAGTGCATAACATGGATGGGTCCATGAGCTGAGATCACCCTAGTTTTTACCAGAACAAAGGGCTTCACTGTCATGCAGTGGTCATGGACTTGGCTGGTGATTTCACATCTCTGTTGGAACCTCCAAAATGCTGGCAAGCTGAGCAGAAACCGAACTAATCCAATTATAGTCAACAGGGTCTGCTGGGTGCTGTTCGGTTCCAACATAAAACAGAGCCATTTGGCCGAGGGATTCCCCTTTCCTACTTCCTGAACAGTGCAGGAAAACGAAACCCCCAATGCAGATGTGAAAGCATCATTTGCTACATGCAACCCGTTTAGTCACACAGGTCGTTGGCTACCAACTTAAAGTGGGGCACCAGGGAAAGGTAAGATGGGGGCGATTGCCCTTCTTAGATCCACCCGGCCAGATGATCTTCTTCCTCTATGTGGTAGTATCTTGTGGTGACCATAGTAAGTTAGGAACTTTCAAAACATTGCTCCAGGGATTATTCTGACTGCCATTATGGAGTCGAGAGGAATTTTTTCCCCCACATAGGCTAAATTGGCTTCTGCCTCATTGGAGGTTTTTTGCCTTCCTCTGGATCAACAAGTGGCTGAACTAAATGGACATTGTTTCCTTTCGGCCTAACATACTACATTACTATGTTACTAGATAAATATTCCTCCTTTTGGCTCAGTCTCCTTCCCTCTGAAGATCTGAGGCCACACTGTCAGCAAATCGGCGTCTCCGCAACACAATCACTGAGTTCTGTTAAGGTATTTATGTTATAAGCTTGGTTCTGGTACTGTATTGATGTTATGAGATTGGTTCTGGTGCTATCTTTATATTATAAGCTTGGCTCTGGTGCTGCATTTATATTAAGATCTTACTTCTTGTACAGTATTTACACACTGAGCTGTTTTTATGAGGGTATCTGCTATCTTGACGCTTTCTGCACAAGCAGAATACAGACAGACCGTCAGTGCAATATATATATATATATATATATATATATATATATATATAAAATTTCTTATGATGGGAGTGCCAAAAAAATCAGAACAGGGTGCCATCTAACATAGGTCTTGCACTGGTCATGGACTTGTTATGCTACTGACTGATGTGGTTTTGGGCTACTAATAAGGGCTGCTCTAAAGTGTCCCCTGGTCTTTACCCTTTTTGATCGATTTGGCCTTTTCTGCAGGAACCCCTAGGTCGTAGTCTCAGTTCAATGGCAGCTGAGCCAAGCGAACCAAAAAAGAAACAGAGAATGGTACCACAGGGTACAGTCAAAGATGTGGTCAGAATAACTGGTAGATGTCTGGAGAGTTCAATCAACATAGTAAAAAGGTCAAGGAAGGTAGCGATCAGGCATCATAATCCAATAACAGGTCAAGCTCAGGCCTCCTATAGTTGGGGACGGGTGCTTTAAATAAGTCGGGAAGTATCTAGATCAGCTGGAAATGGGAAATGCGTGTGCTAGCCCTTTAAGAGGACCGCCTCTGCCCCTACAGGCAGATATGGCAGCAAGGAGGATAGTATGACACCTGCTGCACCGAACACATAGAGGATGCTAACAGCCGTGATCAGCAAAAGGGTTAGGTGAGGAGAGGCACATAACACTCACTTTATATAGTTTACATACAACTTACTGGCACCTCTATAAATCTGTATGTGTCTGCATCTCCCGCTCGTGGTGGGGATAGGTAAGACTCCATTTACATTGACGCCTGAGGCTCCTGCATTATTCCATCCTGTGAGCCGAAGAACAAAAATGCCGAAACTGCTGGATCCGCAACAGAACGGACCTCATTGACTATAATGGGATCAAGCTAGCATTCTAACTGGCATTTTACTAGGTGAAATAGTCCTGCATGCTGCGCTATTTCATCCATGATTTTCTGTTAGGTCTGCGCTGGAGGTTCCGAGCGAAACTGCCGACGCAGATGTGAATTGGGACTAACAAGTATTTTCATATTTAACCCTTTGCAATCCAATTTTGGATTCAGGGTTTCCTAGGGGGTTTTCTCTTTCTGCCATTATACAATGGTGCCACCTGCTGGCTAGAGCCAGTACTACGGTATGTGACATGCTGGAGAGGCACCCGACAACAGAGCGGCCAGTAATATACATTAAGAATACCCTGCTGGATGTCTTCCGACATCGGAGCTGTACAGGCTTTAATCAGAATGTCTTCAGACGTTGGACAGTGGATTGGAAAGGGTTAAAGAGGATCTCTCCACTGCCCTGACATGTCTATGCTTGGATGACAAGTAAATATGTTTATTCCCCATAACATAATCACAAAGCATCTTTTCTTTTAATTTGACATTACATTGTCCCTATATTATTCTTCCTGGAAGTTTTTGAATAAATTGAAACCTTTGTGTTACCGTTCTCCTTGTCAACTGGGTGTTTCCTTACACACTCGACTCTGGCAGCACTGATTAGACAATATCAGACCGCGGAGGGACACAGTGATTACTGGTAACACCCAGTTGTCAATTTATTCATAAATTTCCAGTAGGAATAAGAGAGGAATTAACCAAAATTCTAAGATAAGATGAGGAATCCAATTATTTACTAAAACAGATGTACCAGAAGAGGTGATGGCTCCTCATTATGCATGTCAGTGGAGAAAACAAGATGAAACAACTTGTAAAGGATCTATAGCGTTTCCCAACTTTTTTATGTAGATAAATATGAAAATGTTGTTAAATTATGTGTTTTGGAATTACGCTTTATAAAAACAGCACAAATTTGTTTGTTTCCTTTGTAAAATTGACAAGAGTGTAATGAAGCGTTAAAGTAATATCCTCATACATCATACATATCTATAATAAATCTTACAATGGTCCAATGCACAGAAATGAAGAAAATCATCTAAGTGAAACGTGGCTGGAACAAATCCTGCAGAAGCAAGAAGAGACAAAAAACCTTCTAGATAGAGGACATTGTACATCGTATATTATGCACATAGGAGCCCAACACCCTGCTACATACTGGGAATTTAGAGCCAATATATAAATCTTCAAATTGGCTTCTAGTTGTATAAAATTAGAATATCATCCTGAAAGTTAGAAGTCAGGTGCTTTATGGATTAGAATGAAGTAACTTTCTTTCTCTCTCTTTCCTTCTTTCTTATGCTTCATCATCATTTTCTTTCGCCCTACCCAGGGGCGTAACTAAAGGCTCAGGGGCCCTGATGCAAAACGTGAGCTAGGGCCCTCCCCTCTATCTGTATCTGTACCCATACCCATACCTAAACCATGCTGCACAGAGACACTGAAACGTCTCCCTGTGTGTGTGGATTACTTATTTCAACTTTCTGCAATTCACCGCAGAGGAAGGAACCATGGTGTCACAAGTGACAAAACGACATTAAGGTAAACCACGTATTGGGTTACCCCGTGAAACTTACCCAGCAGTAACTTGGACAAGTCTCATGCTACCCCCAGGCGAGGAGATGGTAGAGCCCCGTGACAAGGCCCCAATCTATCGTGCTATCTCCTAGGCTGTGGGCCCCCTCCTCGGACGCTGCATTCTCTTTTTCTTCTTTCTCCTGTCTTTTTCTTTTCTCTCCTCTCTTATTACTCTCACTTCTGTCTGCTTACCTCTTTCTCTTTCCTCTCTCTCTCTTCTGTCTTTCCCTTCTCTACTCTCTTTATCCCCTCTCTCCTTCTTCTATGTATCCTCTGCGTCTCCTCTCTTTATCCTCTTTCTTCTCTCTTTTGCCTGTCCTCTCCTTTTCTCCCTCTCTTCTTTCTCTTTCCTCTCCTTTCCCCCTCTCCTCTCTCTTTCCTCTCTCTCCTCTTGCCGCTATCTTTCCTCTCTCTTTACTCTCTTCTCTCTTTCGTCTCACTCATCTATTATTTCCTCTTTCTCCCATGTCTCTTTCCTCTCTCTCTTTTCTATCGCTCCCTTTCCCCTTGCAGTCTTACCCTCGCTCTCTTTCCCTTCTCTATTTCTCCTCTCTCTCTCTGCTCTCTCTTCTTCATTCACATCTTTTGCCACAATTGTATTTGAATTCTCAGCAAGAGAAATGAATTATTCTTTTACGTTCATTTAGAACAAATTCTAGGACTGACTCAAGACGCTGGGAGTTTTAGTCCTGCAACACCACAGCACAAGTTGAAAATTACTGATCTAGAGTCAATTTGACAAGTTCTCCTAACATGGATGCGTCTTCTACCTTGGCTAAGAAATACCTGTTACCCTTTAAGTTAAAGACCACTATGCATTCAGGAATGACTTTCCTCAATTGCTCCTGATGCAATATTTATACATGATTGCATTGCTTGTCCTCATATTGGGAGGGAGGGTCGTGCTCTAGAAAAGAGGACATCTGATTAAAACATTACTACACAATTCTGGGAAAATAGAGGATAGTCTGTCATTTGGAGGACGCTCATCTCGTAGACGTGTGCTACAAAGCGTGTTTTTTGCTATGGAGGACTGCGTACATCCTTCGATTACATGGACAGTCCATTGATTTTAATAGATAATGTGTAATGCTTCATTTGTCCTACGGTGGTGCTGCAGAAAAACCGAACACTTACAGCCAAATTCCCATACAGATTGCAGCTGATCACTGAAGATTCCAGCAGCGGGATACTGTATAATCAGTTTATCATCGGGGGTCAATTCTAATAAAAAAAAATATCCAAAATGAAGACCCCCCCCCCTATAACCATCAATCATGAATACTGAATGCAAATCTGCTGTATGGTAAAAGAAATCCAGTTTTTATTCAAGCTTTCTTAGCATTACCCAAAAATTCCAAAGTCAACAATCTGATATTTTAATGGAATGTACTTGCTGACGTGAATTTCTGTTGTGAATGACAACTGCCGTACTAAGAAAATAAAATGGAAAATGTTATTCCTGCATCTCTCTGGTGTGAGAGCCGCCGATTGCTGGAGTTTCAAACGTCCTCTTTGTTGCTCTGCATTTTGCATGTTGACTTAGGCTTGTCTTGCTAACATTTCAAGGAAAACATGCCACAGGAAAAGAAGGGGCTCGCATTTTAATGAGATCCAACAAAAGAGGTGTCAGTCGTCAGGCCGACCAACGTTGACCTTAACGCCGTGCACACCTGTTTAAAATTCACAGTTTGTCAGCAAAGCTTTCCAATGTTTGGTGTCAGTATCATGTAGCCCGGGCATGAACCGACTCCGCGGGGCGGTGGGAGAGAGGATGACAGCATGTGATACATTGTAACAAGTTGTAGGTTATACAAATAAAAATTATACGAATAATAACCTTTATATAGCATCAAGATATTATTCAGCACTTTACAAACCAGAGAGAGCATAAACAGACAAAATCAGACATTACATACTGTAATAAAGCTAATGAAGAATAATGGCTCCCGCTCAGCAGAACTTACAATCTGTGAGGAAATAGGGGTGACCCAAAGAAGCAGCGCTTGTTTTGTACAATGGTACAGCCATTTTTTATATAAATAGGGTAGTATACATAAAGCTGTATGAGATGCTCACTAACTGTATCTGTGTATGTACATATATGCAAGTGCCTTGGAGTACAGGAAATGTGGTGGATAGGGATGGATAATGGGGTGGGGTTCTGAGGAAGTATGTAGAAGAGGGTCAAACAGAGTTGGGTTAGATTAGTGAATGTGATAGGCATCCCTAAAGAGATGTGTTTTTAGGGCACCCTTAAAATTATGGGTGTTGGGGATTAACCTGATTGTCCAGGGTAGCGCATTCCAGAGAACTGGTGCAGCTCGGGAAAAGTCTTGGAGACGGGAGTGGGAGATTCAAATTAAGGACACTAGTGTAATGGCATTAGTAGAGCGGAAAGCACTGGTAAGGTGGTAGACAGAGATGAGGGAGGAGATATAAAGCAATGCAGCACGGTGGAGAGGTTTATGGATGAGAGTGATGAGTTTAAATTGTATTCTATAGTGATTGGGAAACCAGTACAATGACTGGCACAGGGTGGAGGCATTGGTGTAGTGACTGGCATAGGGTGTAGGCATCGGTGCAGTGACTTACACAGAGTGTAGGCATTGATGTAGTGGTCGGACAGAAAGATGAGCCCAGCTACTGCATTCAGGATGGATTGGAGAGGGGAGAGTTTAGTGAGAGAAAGACAATTTGGAATGAGCTATAGTAGTCAAGATGGGAATGGATCAGGGCAGCAATAAGAGTTTTACCATTTCTATAGTAAGAAAAGGGTGGATTCTAGAGAATTTTTTAAGGTGCAGGTTACATGGAAGTTATCGAGGTTGGTTGGGACTAGAAGCAGACATTAGATAGACACATCACCCAATTTTTGATCCATATTGTACACAGTAATCAGAATTTCTTATTAAAAACTTTATTAAAAACTCATATGCAATGAAGGGAATATATCATCACAAAATGCCATGTTAATTAAATCAGGGTTTCATTATAACTTTGTATGTGATTTTTTTTTAACTTTTTCATAGGACTATCTATATATAAAAAAATGAAATATTCCAGTTTTCTTACTAACCACTAGAAAAAATACAATAGGATGACATTTTCTGGTTTCTGCAGGTCACTTTTCAGCTTTGCTGGATAGACTGGGACAGAGTCAGTAGAGGTTGTGAAATTTCAAGAGAGCTTGTCAATTTTTTTGCCACCCCACCTGCAATATATAGACTAGAGAGGCATTTTTGAACATAACTACAATATGTGTGCCTGTAATAATAAAGCTTACCTTAGGAAAAATTAAGTATTAAAAATTACCATACCAAATACCAATGACTTTAGAAATGTCTTCTTGGCGGTTCTTTAGCAGGACATGTGAGGCAATCTTGGTTGTAATCCATCCCATCAAGATTCGATTGATCTTTTTGATGTGAACTAGAATACATGGAACTTAATTTTCTTCTATGATCCCAATCACGATCAAAAAGAAATGGGGGACTGGGTAACTTAAGCACAGCCCCTTTCAAACAAGCTCCACCTCCCTAGCTGCCTAGCCCTTTCTCCTAGAGTTCTTCATTTGTCAACATGAAAAAGATTAAAGGATATTGCTCCTACTTGCTCTGCCAAATTCAGGTAAATCTCAGTGTTTTGAAAGTGCACTGTCTTCAAATGGATACATTGAAACTTGTATGATTTATGTTTTTTCATTATTTTTTCTCTCTTTAGGTTTGGTATCCCTTTAAATTCTCAAATGTAAACAGTCAGATGGCATCTTGTACAGAATTTGTTTTGGCTACCCCTCCACCTCCACTCCATCATAAGAAAAATAAAACTATATATCTTGCACTAATAGGCAGTTTGCCTGTATTGTGTTTGTTTAGGGAGCAGCCAGATGGAAGCATGCCTACACCCAAACAGCTCAGTGAATAAATAATGCACCAGAACTAAAGTTAATAATATAAATACAGTACCAGAACCAAGCTCAGTATGTAAGTACGGCACCAGAGCCAAGCGCAGTACAGAAATACAGCACCAGAACCAAACCTAGTTCATAAATGCAGCATCAGAACGAAACTCATAACATAAATACAGCACAAACCCACCTTAGTACACATATGCCATACCAGAACTAAGCTCATAACATAAAGTCAGCTCCAGAACCAAGCTCAGAACATAAATACAGGAGCAGAACTAAACAATTGTGATGCGGAGGTGCTGATGGACAGAGCCAGGAGGAAGAAGAATCTTGTAGCTCTGCAAGACGCTGCAAAGGAAGAAGATCATCTGGCCAGGTAGACCTAAGGGGAGGAAATGGCCCACTGCCTACATCTGCCTTTTGCCCACCCACCTGCAAGCTGGCAGCAGGCACCCTGTGTGACTGCATGAGTCACACAAAGCTAAGGCCGATCATGATTGTAAATGTGCTTCTCCATTGTGTTTCCATTGATCTATAATGATTCCACACCGGACTTAGTCCTCATTCCTATGGCGGCACATAGAATCCCTCCTCCCACCAGTGATTACTTAATAATAGCACTTCTAGGTGCCAAATTTCCTTAGGCTGTTCATGAACTATGTCAAAGTGTGGAAAGGAGTTCAATTTGGAACAGAACCAAATTACCTGAAAGAAATCCAACCAAATTCTGTCTATTATTTGCACTTGTTGGATTCAAAACTTTCCTAGTACAATAAGAAAATAGTACTAATCATTTTACCATTCTTTATTAAAGGGCATTATGATGACAAATGTTCATCAGATGTAATCAGGGAAGCGCTAATCCTCCAATATACACAAGAAGTGTGTGACTCAGTTTATGTCTTGCATTCCAGAATAGACACACTAAAAATATACATCCTATCACCACCTTTGTCTGAGACACTTTCAGTGGCCCCTCCAATTGTCTTGTATAATTTTCCTTTCTGCGCAGTCTGAGTCATATCATTATGCTAACTGGAAGAAATGGAAAAATGACATTGAAACATAAAGCAATACAAATTAAAAAGCGGTTATGTAAGAATTCTAAAGAGTGTCACATCAAAAACTTGAGAAGTTCTGTTCATTCTAGTTCAATCATAGTCTATGTATTTGCTATAAGGCTTAAAGATGAGACCAATCCATAGAACCTTGACACCTAGTCAAGGGCTCCCTAGAAGATATAGGTGCAAGATGGTAAAATGACTTCTCTAATGCCAGGGGATAGAGGCGTAGCTAGAGGCTCAGAGGCCTGGATGCAAAAGTTCAGCATGGGCACCCCCCACCCCCACCCCCATCCCCACATACACAACTTTCCTCTACATCGTTGGGTCTCTTAAGAAGCAACACAAGCAGCCAGGGACATTGCTAAAATCTTAAAAAGATTAGGAAGAAACTAAATTTAAGGGGCCCCAATGCAAAATCTGTAGCATGGCACCACAACCATCCAATTATAATATTGGTGCTTCCTTATATGATAGAGGGGATTTTGAATTGTGAACAGTGGTCAGCCATGTGTGCTTGAACTGGACTATCTCCAGCAGTTCCATTAAAATGAATGAAGCAGTGGTGTACAGGCTTGGCTATCCCTCCATTCATTCAGAGACCTTCAGGGTTCCCGTTCTCTGGATTGGTGAGTGTCCCAGTTTTCGTACTCTCACCAATAGTTATTCTAGATAGGTAAATAACTTCATTTGGTAGGACAACTCCTTTAATTCGACTGCTTTATCGGAGGGCAGCAGAACCATAAAAGATAAGGGACAATTTAGGGACCCTGTTACAAATTTTGCATTGGGACACAGAAGTATATGTTTAAACTTTTCCTGCTAAAATTGGCAGGTTTGCCCAACAGTGTGTAGCAAGCTTTAAACCCACTTTCATCATAGGTTATAGTGCTGCGGGCTAGATGGGGGCGTGGATGATGATAGTGGTGGTTATTGCAATTATTGTCACAGTGGCTATCACCAGCACCTCCCAAATGGCAGTATTTGGATCAGTTAATGGCTAGTAAAAATCGTAATGGTAATTGTCGTGACGCCAGTGCTATACAGCACAAGAGTTGTGAGAGTAACAAGTAGGCAGAGGCTGAAAACATGATAAAACACTTTATTGAATATAGGCAAAATATGAACATTGACAATTGGTCGTCAGAGAATAGTTGGTAGCTTTCACATTACAAGGATCTCTCCCACGATCTGTTTATACCCAGGACTGCGACGGTAACAAGAGGGCATCCACTATGTTTAGAAGAAAGCAGGTTTCATTGCCAAAACAGAAAAGGGTTCTTTACTGTAAGAGCAGTGAGACTGTGAAACTCTCTGTCTGAGGATGTGGTGATGGCAAAATCCATAGAGGGTTTTTTTCTAGAGGGAAAGTATATTACAGGATATAAATTCTAGGTGACCAGCGGGTTGTTGATCCGGGTATATCGACAGGTAGCAACTATTAGAGGTTGATCCATGGATTAGTCTGATTGCCATTAGGGAGTCGGAAAGGAATTTTTCCCCCAAAAGGGCTAATTGGCTTTTGCCTCTTGGGTTTTTTTTGCCTTCCTCTGGATCAACAAGGAGGATAAACAGGCGGAACTAGGTGGACATTGTCTTCATTCGGCCTTACATACTATGTTACTATGTTATAACCATACACTCGCTGTAAAACAAACTGAATGCCCAGGGAAGGTATTGTCACTAAATAAAGGATAAGGAATTAGGCCTCACTGCCTCCAGACATGGGGATAAATGGCCTCTGTAATAGTAGGATTGCTACCCTATTTGGGGTAACGTCTCACTCACCCAGGGTCTCAATACTCAACCTCATGGGCTTGGCACTCTAACTAACAGTTCCGGGCTCTCTTTGGGCTCCCAACGACAGAAGGACCACTCCACACTCCTTCCTTCTCCGCTCTAGACTCCTCTCCTCTCTCCGTCCTTTTTTCCCTGCGCCTCTGACTATTCTTTCCCTTACTACAAAACATGTCTGCTCAACTTCCTGTCCCTACAGCAACTCCCTGAAAACTATACTCACACTTCCAGTCTTCCTGTGCGGGACTTTCTCTTCTGACCAATCAGGGGCTTCCTCTCTCCTGTCACACCACTGTCTGCTAACCGATCCTAAAATTCTTCTCTTGGTGGAGACTGGCCAATGAGAATTAAGACTGCTGGCAGCCAAGGAAAATAGGTTGGTTCTTGGGCAGATTATGCCCAATCCTGTTAACTGTGGTTAACCAATTAAGGTCCAAGGGAGTAGCTGAATTACTTCAAAACAGTGTCAACATTATGTAGGACATTTCTGCGATAACTATGGGAAACTGCAATTGTCATGCCTGCCTTAAAGGAGATGTCCCGCGCCGAAACGGGTTTTTTTTTTTTTAAACCCCCCCCCCGTTCGGCGCGAGACAACCCCGATGCAGGGGTTAAAAAAACCACCCGCACAGCGCTTACCTGAATCCCGGCGGTCCGGTGACTTCAATACTTACCGCTGAAGATGGCCGCCGGGATCCTCTATCTTCGTGGACCGCAGCTCTTCTGTGCGGTCCACTGCCGATTCCAGCCTCCTGATTGGCTGGAATCGGCACGTGACGGGGCGGAGCTACACGGAGCTACACGGAGCCCCATAGAGAACAGCAGAAGACCCGGACTGCGCAAGCGCGGCTAATTTGGCCATCGGAGGCCAAAAATTAGTCGGCACCATGGAGACCAGGACGCTAGCAACGGAGCAGGTAAGTAAAAAACTTTTTATAACTTCTGTATGGCTCATAATTAATGCACAATGTACATTACAAAGTGCATTATTATGGCCATACAGAAGTGTATAACCCCACTTGCTGCCTCGGGACATCTCCTTTAAGTTTGAGCAAACACACCAATGGCGGATTAAGTGGACCATAGTGGACCATAGACCCTGGACTGTTCACATAACTTAGCCCCCTCCATAACGTGCCTCCCTACTTCCCAATAGAATATTTTATGGTAAAATATAAGTAACACCTTATAGTAATAGGGCCCCAAAATGTAGCCCTTCATAGTAATAGTGCCATCAAGTGTAGACTGTCATTATAATAATGCTCCCACTGCGGTCCTAAGGTTGCTTTCACATGGGACGGAATTAGTCTGCGTGGACATATCTGTGTCATGATGTTATCCCTATAGGGGGCGTTAATTTCACACCTGTTAAAATGCGCCCATCTTTAATTCAAAACTGTCATCAGAAAAGTTGTTTGCTTCAGAATTAAGGATGTCTTGCAAAATTGTTGAGGATTCCTAACATACAGGAAATGTAATTCTGCACCTAAAGTCTGCGGGAAAGAACGCTAGAAATTCTGCAAGACGTTCCACAGAATGCATTCTGCAGTTAAAAACACAACATAATCTGCATTTGCGCTGCGTCCTGTGGACTAATTCCATTCAGTGTGAAAGCACGCTAATAATGTTACTGCGCACCATTTAATCCCTTATAGTAATAGTGCCCCCTATGTGGGTCCGTGGAAAGTAATATCACCCCTAAGGCTGGGTTCCCACGGGACGGAAATCCCGCGGTTTGGCCGCACTGAAGAAACGCGAGATTTCCATGGGATACGCGCTACTTCAAAATAGTTTGCCATGGGTTTCGGAACAGTTTGGCTGCCGATATTCCATTGCGGCTTTCTCTCCCCATAGAGAGGCCGCAACGGAAAAAAAAAAGAATTAACATGCTGTAGCTGTCAATTAGGTGCCGCAGTGCCAGCTCAGCGCGGCTTTGCCATGATGGATTGACAGCCCCGTGTGGACGAGATTTTTGCAAAATTTCGTCTACATGGCTGGCTAATCCTGGGATTAGGAGCCGTGGGCGGATTTGACGCACAGAAATTGCGCAACAAATCTGTCCCGTGTGAACCCAGCCTAAATGTGTCCATTTACAATAACATGGTGGTGACTCTAGCCAGCGGTGCTGTATCACATCAGACGTGTACGGCCACAGCGTCCCTCAGTCACACGATGACCCCGCAGCTTCAGATCCCAACTCCTTCTTTGTGTCTTCTGCTCCGTTCACCATGGTCTGAGCGCTGGACACAGCAATGAGGAGGAGTGGGATCTGATGGTGCCGGGTGATCGTGTGACTGTGTGGTGCTGCACCGCTATGGGGCATTTGATTTGAGAGCTCCGTTGAGTGTTCAGGGGCCAGCCCAGGTAGTTTGGACGGCCATAGACCTCCTGAAGCTCTGGCTCTAGTACAGCCACCCCAAACACCCCTGCTATAATCTGCTATTGCTATTAGCAAGAATTGGGGCGTCAGATGGAAGACAGTAAAGCACAGTATATTTGGGGAATTAACTATGCTTTTTTGGTCACAAATCAGCGTATTTTACTATAATTTTTCCGCAGTCAAGGCATATGCATCTGTACACTGCAAAAAGATATGCGTCAATTGAAATGGCTAATTAGTCTAATCAGTTCCAGATGTGTTCTTTTTCTGCGCAATTACGCAGTATTTCACATATCTCCTAGCATATTTTGTGTGCATTCGCGCAACCCCCATTGATTGCTACAGGGACTTTTTGTGCGCAAATAGTCAGGAAAGTGGAGCATGCTGTGCTTTTTTTTTTCTTGGCCGAAATGCACAGGAAATATGCGCACATGTGATTGAACCGATTGAAATCAAGGGGTTCTATTCTCTGCGTATTGTGCACACAAATTATGCATACGCAAATACGTACAAGTGATGCCAATCTAACACATGACTGCAGGATCAGACTACATAGGATTTGTTGTTGGTCTGTAACTATGGAGAGGCGTAGATGTGCATAGGAACTGTATACATAAAACGGTAGGAGATTTTTAATTAAGGTTATTTGTAAGGTAGCTTCATTTTTGTGTGTGACTATATAATGAGTTGGTGACTTGGGTTTCAGTTCCACTTTTCCTTCACTGAACACTGAAACGCCGTCTGTCACTTTGTCTCTGAGGTGGAACTTTCAGCAAGAGCAAGGGAAAAAACAAAGCCCCGTGAACTATCTGCAGAGGATGTTTGTGAGGTACAGCTGCATCATTCTTCATGTGTTTATTCGAGCGTAGCTGCGTTCATTGACAAAAAACATAATGCACCCGGATAGAAATGTCGGATTGCTGCAGAAATCGGCCTTCAGTAATGTCTCAGGCTGATATGTAACTGATTACAGTTGTGGTCTGATTAGACAATGCGTTGCCACCAAAGACTATAAAAGTCCTTCTCCCATTGCTCTCAGAAGATACTTTTGTGTATTGTACCTCTTGTTGAGAGACCGCTGACCACTAGATGCCTCCACGAAGCACTCCAAGACATATTGCTCAGTTAACGGACTTTGAGAGGGGGGCATCATTGGAATGAGAGAAGCAGGATGGTCGTTTTGACGAATTTCTCTCCATTTAGGGTGTTCTGACCAAGCTGTTAGAAGATGTTGAGAGCAACATTACGTTTGGACACGTACACACGGCGAACAGGCTCCGGACAGCTCAGACAGACCACCAGTAGAGAGGATAGTTTGATCCACTGATAAGCATGAGCGGATCCAACAGAGGTGGTCCAACAGGGTACTAAAGCCTCCCTGCCTACCCTTATCACATCTTGTGTCGAAGCTAGAGATGGCCCAACAAGGTACTAGAGCCTCCATGCCCACCTGTATCACATCTTGTATCCAAACTAGAGGTGGCCCAACAGGGTACTAGAGCCTCCATGCCTCCCATATCACATCTTGCATCCAAGCTAGAGATGGTACAACAGGGTACTAGAGCCTCCATGCCTGCCTGTATCACATCATATATCCAGGGTAGAGGTGGCCCAGCAGGATAGTAGAGCCTCCTAAGAATTGTACAGTTTTCCCCAATAGACTAAAACTAATATTGTAATCACTTATATATATCATCACTATATTCACACTTATAAAGTATCATCCGTTTCCAACAACTCTTGAAACTCTTTAGTGCACTAGCTTTTTTTTAAATGAGTGTATTTATATATATACTGATCAGAATACAGTATATGAGCACATATCATCCTGAGCCTCCTGTTTCATGAACACAAAATCAACTCTACTGCCAGAGCTTACACTGGTAGTGTACACCAGCATAGCAATACAGATTCATATACCTTTTGTGGACTCCGAAGTTGCGAACAATTTAATGTCTCCGCCCCCCCCAGTCCACCCAGTCCACCCATGAACACCAAAAACTGCATAGAATCACTCATTATTATGTACAGGGTGGTCCAAGTTATAGGGACACCTGAATAAATGGAAACCGATAGATGGAAACATCGTCCTGTGTGTGGCATGTTGCTAAGGGAAAGAGGGCAAATCTGATAGTGCGTGGTGTCCGATATGGTGGCTATTTTGAAAGCTGCCATCTTGGAACACGTTAGTATTTTCAAATGGGAAGGGTGCATGTAATATATGTACCTGATAGAAAATTTGATGAGGCCACTTCCACATGGGCGACAATGATATTGCCACATAAAAATCGCAGCGATATCGCCGTGTTAAAAACACAGCGATATAGCATCTGTGTTTTGTGCGATATCGCTGCATTTTCTCTTGGCGATATCATGATTTTGTGGCGCTTCAAAGTCGCGTGACTTTGTAGCACCACGTGTGAAATTTTTTATTTTTTTGGGGGGGGGGAGGGATTTTGATATATAAGCCCTACCCATGAAAATAAGCCCTAGTTGCAATTTAAAAAAGGCAAATACATCACCTAAGTAGCTGTCAGCTCTGGGGCATCTTCTTCCCGATCCCTGGCCCTTGTCGTCAGGCATTTTTTCCTGGTCAGGGATTTGTAAATCCCCGCCTCCAGGAAGCGTGTTTTTGTGCGATGCGATGCAACAGAAAGGAAAGCTCGATAGGGAAACATGGCCTATAAAAAATAAAAAAAAACACAAATCTTGGCTCTATAGAACATGCCGCAATATTGTATTCTTGCAATGTCGCAGGCTACAAAACATTGCTCGTGTGGAAGAAATCATAGGAAAGCATGCGCTTCACATACATGTGATTTGTAACACTTTCGCATTGCGACAAAATGGCGTGAGAAAATTGCCCATGTGGAAGGGGCCTAAATGTCATGCCCCTTTATTCCTGCCAACGTTATCAATTTTTATATGACATGGTACACAACGATGATCCACTACAGGATATACTCTGTGGGCTCCCTGTTGTTTCAATTTGCAAAGGCTATCCTCTTCTCTCATTCCCAATATACTGAGCGCAGCACCTCCGCAGAAATGCTTGCCCAGGATCAGCTCTTGCGTGTGCGCCACACTCGGGACCTTCACTGCGTAAAGCCTGGAATTGACATCACCTTACAGGTAGAAGTCTAAGTAGGTGAGAGCCAGTGAATGCTGGGGCCAATCCATTGAGCTATGATGCCAAATCCACATCCCCAGAAACTGCTGATCCAAAAAGTCGTTGACATCACATCCGTCCATAATGGGGAAGGGCACCATCCTGCTGAAAGAACACTGAGAAATGCGCCATCTTCATAGCATAGTGATGGGAACACCTTGTCACGTAGCATTTGCAGATACTTGGCAGCAGTAAAGTTGCCATCAATGAAGAATGGGCCCACTATCTTCGTACCCCACACAGGACACCATGACTTTCTGTGCACCAATTATCTTGTAAGGTTCTATCCAGTGCAGGTTTGTGTCAGAGCAGTGGAAATGGTTTCGTTTGTTCACCTCCCCGTACACGTCGAATTTTGCTTCATCAGTGTACATTACCGTCTCTGTGACGTGTGGGTCCCGTTGCAATTGCTGTGACACCCATTCCACAAATTCAACATAATGATCATCGGAATCGTCATCATTGAGGTGATGCAGCAACTAGATCTTGTACAGGTGCCATTTGTGTGTACCCAGTGCAGCGTCCGAGGAGTGGGCCTCAGCCTAGGAGACAGCGGGCTAGAGTTTGGGCCTTGTCACGGGGCTCTACCATCTCCCACCCTGAGGGTACCAGGGGACCCCTCCAAGTTACTGGGGTGCAGGTCTTGCAAAAAGGGCAACCCAATACATGATTTTCCTTAACAGTCTGTTGTCACGGGTGACACCACCATTCCTTCCTCTGCGGTGAATCCGGATGATGAAATAAATGATCCCCACTCACAGGGAACTTTTAAATAGCAAAGCCGGGAATGGTTGGCAGTGCTTCTTTACTTGTAGAAAAACTATTTACAGTCCAACACACAAGTATAAACTCAAGCCAGCAGGAAGCAGTGTATAAATCACAAAGTGGTACGACGGGGGGAAAATCACAGGTGGACAGAAGAATCTATAGTCTTAGTTATCTGCAGGGTTGTGTTCCTGGTACCAACTCCATTTACTCTCGCCAGCTCTCTACCAGTCGGCACTCACATTCGGCAGGCACTCCACACTGCGATGGCGGTTCCACTCTCTCCGCTCTTCTGTGGCTCAGGGCACCACTGGCATCTCCTGGGCAAAGCAGGTCCAGGGAAAGCTGAGGTTATCTCTCAGTCTCTTCCATCTCGGCCCACACGGAACTGAAGGTGCGCATGTGGCTCATTTGTAGCTCTACCAACACTCCTCTCGCTTACAAGTCCAGAACCGAAGACAGAAGCCCTTTGCAAACACCTTACATCCACATATATATAGCACGATCATGTGACAAACAACAAGATACATTTCTCAGATACCTCACATACCCATTAACTCCAGGCCACTATACCCAGTATCCAATAGTGGTTTGACGTACCCTGCTCTCATGTGATAGAGGTGCTACGATGTGGGCTCTTGCAGAAGGACGCCAGAAAGGCCAGTGTTGTTGCTTCGTCTCTGGCAATTTTGTTGTGTCCACTTTTTGTCAGTTCCCATACAGAACATTTTTGGCAAAATTTGGCAAGCAATTGCCAACTGTGCCATGGTGGATGGGTGGTCTTCTATGGTACCAACCATTGAAATCCATTGCAATGATGCGGGTACTGCACTCCCCAGAAATGAGCAAAATCTCTGTCCTCTCCTCATGTGTTAATCTAACAGCCATATCTGTCTCTGTAACAAAGAGAAAATTGTTAATAACTTTGGCAGGAATGAATATATGTCACATTTGGATTCTTCATCAAATTCTCTATTAGATACATATGTCACTTGCACCACTTCCGATTTGAAAATATCGACTTGGTTCGAAGATGATGGCTTTTAAAATGGCCACCGTGTTGGACACCACCCCTCACATATTTGCCTCCTCGCCCTTAGCAACGTGCTACACGCAGGATTGATTTCCAATTTTTCAAGTGTCTCCATACATTTGGACCACCCTGTATACCTACATAGGATAGTTTGGTAAGGGCAGAGAAGGGAGGGGAAGTGGGTACTGGTATATATTGTCTCCACCGGAAGAATGGGTGGAGACATGGGTTGGCCTGGTTGAGTTGTAGGGGAGGGCTTGTTGATGCCCACAACAGCGCTCCCACCTCAGCTGCTGAAGATGCTGGTGTCAGTGTCTCGGCTCCCATCTGCCATGCCGAGCCCACGTTACCCCGCTGCTGCTGTGAGTCTCCCATGCCGAACCTGCTGCCTGCGCTCCCCTGCCCACTGTGACTGTCACCCGCCATTGGCTGTCTATCGGCTCCCTGTGCCCTGGCGTCCCCGCTGGCATCTCCGCTGTCATTCTGCTCTCCCCCCTCCCCCCCCCCCCCCCCCCCGCGCCATTCTCCGCTCACGGCCCTGTTGTCACTGTGTTCCCCCGCGCCGTGGCATGTGGCGGGGCCACGCTCCCTCTCTCTACCCTGGCACTGTATTCCCCTCTGTGCTTCCGGCTGCACTGTCATTGTCCTCGCCGGCCGCTTTCAGTCTCCTCCAGGCGCCCACGCTCACTCTCCCACTGCGCTCTGTGCTCCCGGCTGCTGACCGCTGTCAGTCTCCTCTCCGGCAACTGCGCTAACACAGAGAGTGGGGCCATGCGGGGACGGCATGCCATATTGCAGGGAGGCTGGCCGAGAACACAATGACAGCCAGGTCCATTGCAAGGAGCCCGGCAGGAAAGCCGCTTGAATCTGAGACAGGCGGGTATCACACAGCCCAGCCAATCAGCAGCTGTGGGCGTACCCTATATACCTCCCACAGCACAATTCCAGGTCTCCACCCATTTTTCTGGTGGAGACAAGATACACCAGTACCGGGGAAGTGAAGGATGGGGGTTGAGAGAACAACTGCACCAATGTAAATATCTCCACATTATACTCCGTTCTATAACTTGAAGTCATTACACAGGTAACATTAGGCACTAGAAAAATCAATTGATAAAGTAACATAGACTCACATCTGTAAAACACTTGATATGATTCAGGTTGTCAGGTTTATTGCTGCATTAGTGTCAAGTGTATTACAGTTTGTATAATAACGTAACAACGTGACATTTACGGCACTTAGATTAATTACAATGGCAGCACGGTAAGTGACAGATGTTATTTTATTACATGTGACATAAAAGAATATTCTCTATGAATTTCACATTCCTTCTACAACGGGAGATTTCTTTCCCGTGCTCTTTGTTGCCCTCTGCTGAATAATTGTATGCGATGCCAAGTAGACTGGGGGGATGTGACAACAGCACTTGTCAGGTATTGGCCTGAGTACAGTCATACAGATGTATTAATTCAATCACACATACATCTCCATGATTTTATACAAAGCCATACTGCTGGAGTCCTGATACTTTTATATCAGGTATGAAACAGCAGAGTAGGGATTACTACATGCATGGGGACTTGTTTATTTTCTTGCACATTCTCAGAAACAGCAGGTGCAGTCCATCATTGTACAGCAGTGTGCACTGTAATACTAATATAGTTATTGGAATACTGCCCTATATGTACACCAATAGAACTACTATAATACTGCTCCCTATGTACAAGAATATAACTAGTATCATACTGCCCCATATGTGCACCAATAGAACTACTATAATACTGCCCTCCATGTACAAGAATATAACTAATATAATACTGCCTCCATTATACAAAAATATAACTACTATAATTCATATGTCCGAACAAATGCTTGTATGGAGGGTGATGGTGGGTTGATCCCGTTCCATACAAGGTCTGGTGCAGGCTATTTCTTACAGCCGACACCTGGCCGCAGCAGCTCCAACAAGCAGCTCCTATGTACAAGAATATAACTACTATAATACTGCTCCCTATGTACAAGAATATAACTACTATAATACTGCCCCCTATGTACAAGAATATAATTACTATAATACTGCCCCTATGTACAAGAATATAACTACTATATTACTGCCCCCTATGTACAAGAATATAACTACTCTAATACTGCCCCTATGTATAAGAATATAACCACTATAATACTGCCTCCTATGTACAAGAATATAACTACTATAATATTGCCTCCTATATACAAGAATATAACTACTATAATACTGCCTCCTATGTACAAGAATATAACTATTATAATACTGCCCCTATGTACAAGAATATAACTACTATAATACTGCCTCCTATGTACAAGAATATAACTACTATAATATTGCCTCCTATATACAAGAATATAACTAATATAATACTGCCCCCTATGTACAAGAATATAACTACTATAATACTGCCTCCTATGTACAAGAATATAACTACTATAATATTGCCTCCTATGTACAAGAATATAACTAATATAATACTGCTCCTATGTACAAGAATATAACTACTATAATACTGCCTCCTATGTACAAGAATATAACTACTATAATACTGCCCCTATGTACAAGAATATAACTACTATAATACTGCCCCCTATGTAAAAGAATATAACTACTATAATACTGCCCCTATATACAAGAATATAACTACTATAATACTGCTCCCTATATACAAGAATATAACTACTATAATACTGCCCTCTATATACAAGAATATAACTACTATAATACTGCCCCCTATGTACAAGACTATAACTACTATAATCCTGCCCCCTATGTACAAGAATATAATTACTATAATACTGCTCCTATGTACAAGAATAGAACTACTATAATACTACCCCCTATGTACAAGAATATAACTACTATAATACTACCCCCTATCTACAAGAATATAACTACTATAATACTGCCTCCCTATGTACAAGAGTATAACTACTATAATACTGCCTCCTATGTACAAGAATATAACTACTATAATACGGCCTCCTATGTACAAGATTATAACTACTATAATACAGCTCCTATGTACAAGAATATAACTACTATAATACTGCCCCCTATGTACAAGATTATAACTACTATAATACTACCCTCTATGTACAAGAATAT